>NW_027273865.1:542500-635000 GCF_046630095.1 Trachinotus anak
AACCTCGATGTCAGACATGGAGAAGGCCACAGCTCCCTCCAACACGATGGTGCTGGCATTCAAAGAAGACACTGCACTGACAGAGGTGAGATTCTCGCTTTGAAATGACAACTTCTCACCTCCAGCTACATGACAGTGACTTCAAAGTCTGTTATTACACGATGTGTGAATGCAATTCTTGATTTCACCAGAGAGAAAATTGTAACTGGATGCACAAAGATTCAATTTAATTGATTTGTGCATCATGTAAAAAAATATTAGGCTGTGCACTGCAGCATTAACAGCTGATTAAATGTCTATATATTCTTTTATATACTGAGATTTGAGACTGAATCACCATATTTGAGACCTATTAAAATTACATTAAAACATTTGTATTAAAAATAGATTTTATGTTTATTGTTGGTCAACTTTTTAAAGTTAACTTTTGGAGACGCGTGGATTGCAGGAACATCAGGAACTACTTGCGTATATTTAAACTTTTCTCCTTGGTTTCATGGACAAAATCGTCTTCATAACATGTTCCTAAAGTGTTGTAAAGTGCCTGGTGCTCTGAATGTCCCTAGTGTAATAATCAATAGGTCTACTCATGATATCAGTGGAGTTAAAACACTGACTGGCACTCTGCCTTAAAAACAGTTTCTTTCTGTCTGTGATCACTCAGGGGGAAGAGACCAACAGTCTGGCAGCCACAGTGTAGGTCAACAGCTCCAGGGCTTTTGTGACTGTCATCAAACATAAATGTGCACCATGGCAGTGCAGGGAAAAGTGGCTTAGAGCTACAATAATAATTAAACAAATTGATTAGTGAAATTAGTGAATCAAAGGAAACTTGATCAGCAATGTGTAGATTGGTTCTCAGACGCGATCAATGAATCAGTCTCTTTTAGCAAAAATTTCAACTCATGGTGCTTCAGCCGTGACAGGTGAGTGGACTGGACTGGTAAATTTAATAGTGATTACAGATTTAAATGAACAACACAAAGCACCTAAAACTCAAGCATTAAGATTATCACTTAAATTAAACGGTTCATGGTCTGAAGCTATACATTTTTCTCCAAGTGGCCCCTGACATTTGGTTTGGTTTAACGTATTTTTCAATCAAAAGCACTTGATTTGCTGCTTATCTCATCGTTCTGCAACAGTTTGATGCTTTGCACAAAACAAGACATTTGATGATGTCACCTTTTGCCATTTTTCAGTTCTCTGATGTTTAAGAGGCCAAACGATTAATCAATAGCAAAAATTCATCAATAAAGAAATTGATAATTAGTTACTGTGCACTGTAAATCCTGAAAACTCAATTTGTGCTTTCTTGCTTTTCCAAAGCTGGTGGTTTAACCTGTTGTGCTTGGATTATCCCTCATTAAGACAATGCTAGTTTGATAGCAAGAGGTATCCAAACACTGTAACTAGAGTTGCTGTGATAGCAATACAAGTAAGAGAAATGTCTCTGATGCCGCCTAAAAAACTGGACCAGGTATCTGCGAGTACGCAAGTCTAAGCACTGAACAAAACCACGTCATTTATTAAGAAACCATCACCAAAATCAATTCTTCTTTGCTTCTCTGAAGCAGTAGCCTACACAGGAAGTTGCGCTGTGCAGCCACTAGCAACTACAGCTACAGAGCAGCAAAGAAGAACTGCTTTTTGGTAAATAGGTCAGTCATTAGCAAATTGGCAGAATTTTACTCTGGAAAGTCCCACCAGTAAAACGGTAACATGGACAGTATGCAAGGCTTTAATTTTGAAGGGTGGCACTAGTGTCAACTCGTGTGTGAGGTGTTACTTACTCCTTGATTTATTTTGATTTTTTTTTTTTTTTTTTTTTTTTGATGAAAGTAGACAATAAAAGAAAGATTCTATGGCATTCATGTATCTGTTCATGTTTTACAAAGGGTCATAACATAAAACAATGAAAGCAACCATATCACATCACTACAGGTTTAGTAGTATACAGCTGTTAAAAGACATTTTTTGATGCTGTGGCACTGGATTGGTTCTTGGTATCGGCCAATACAAGTCGTATAACAGCTCTAATTGTAGCCCATTCATCTTTAATGCCCTCAGAGCAAAGGTAGAGCTGAAAGTATTAGCTGATTAACTGACGAGTGAAATTAATCAGCAATTATTTTGATAATCAGTTAATTGTTTGAGTCACTTTTCCAATCATTTACTTGCAGCTGCTTCTTAAATGTGTCTGTATTCTACTTTTAGAATATTAGAAAATATTGTTCTGACATAAATCGACACACAATACCCCACAATGGTAAAGCATGTTTGTAGAAATACTATGGAAGCTATGAAAACATAAATACTCCTTTTATGCATGGTCAAAATGTGACCTTCTTTAAATCCAAGTGAATGGATGCGATTCAGACATGATTCAGACCCACTCCTGTCTAGAGGTAAAGATGACGATGCTACTGCACCATCATGTTGTGATCCTGATGCTGACACTGAGAGCTTGCACAATGTGAATCTGAAGCAGAGAGGACAAGTCTGGTAAAGTCAGGGCGACCATGTCACGTCCCTGAACTGAACACGATTGAAAATCTGTGAGGGGGACCTGCAGAGGGGCTTCAATTTTAGTCTCAGAGCATCTGAAATAATCTTTTTAGAAACAGAAATGGACTAAACTGGAGTTTAGAGTTGGAATACTTCCCAAACCAACTACTGTTTAATTTTGATGTTTACAAATTTTTTTTCCAGCATAAATCTCTTCAGAGCTCATCTGGACCCCGCTCAAGGCGTCCTGCTCTTGGTCTTATTTGTGAGTGGTTGTGGCTGGACAATCAAATTAGACACACAATACCCCAAATGGCAAATGTAACGCACATGCGTCTTTCGTTTCCACATTAGGGCAACAACAATCATTGAGTTTACTGCGTGTCCTACTATGTTAGATGGACCTAAAATCTCAATCTGTGTCAGACGGTAGGATATCCATGTGAAGCATGTCAGATTGTGTGATGAATGTTTGGTGAATCTTAGCACCACAACAGAAGAAAGTATGAAAGAGCAGAAACATGTTTCCAACCCTTTCATCCATCTCTTCCCTCGCTCCTTTATTTCCACTGCAGATGATGCGTCTTCGCGTGTCGTCTTTGCAGCGGTCAGGGCAGAAGCGTCAGGACGGTGAGCGTCTTCTTCTTCCCCACGAGGCCGTGTATCGGCTAGATTTCCACACCCAGGAGCTGAACTTCTCCCACTGGAACTTCTCCCTCTCCGGCCACGGTCGTGTCACCATCACTGGCATTTCCCAGCACTGGACCCCTGATCTCACCAACCTGATGACCCGTCAGCTGCTGGAGCCAATCGGAACGTTTTGGCGTAACGCTGACGACCCCGAGGATTCAGCGCTCAAATGCCTGGAGGCGGACATGCAAGAGTTCGGCGAAAGGATCGCTGAGCTGGCCAAGGTCAGGAAGGTCATGTATTTCCTGTTTGCTTTCAGGGAGGGGGCAGAGGCAGCAAATCTCAGCTGCTCGGTGGAGTTCACACCAGAGAAATGACTTTTCACTTTCTGCCTGTGCAAACCTGATAGATCATTGGAAAAGCATTGCAATATATTGTTCAGTCTTTGACCTTTAAAAACACCACACTAGCGCAGAAAATCCCTGCATCTCCTTTTCAAGCACTCAGTCACCAATACCTCAAGACCTCAGCTTCAATACTCTCCCTCCAAAACTCATTCCCTCTCGGCTGAGTTTTCTTCAGTAACAAGAAAACACATTTCAAAACAAAGAACAAAGTTTTAACGTCAAGAGCCAAGTCAAAATTTTATCGCAAACAAATTATAAAGAAAGTAAAGAACGTATTTTTCACTAAAAAGCACACATATATAGTAAAAAAACAAACAAGAAAAAACCTGACAGAAAGGAAAACAGGTATGAATGCACTTTTTTTAGACTCAATATGGAACTAATTCTCTTGTACATTTGCATGTTTCCTGGTGCTACTTAAAAGACCAATGTGCCATCAACATAAATCATCAAAGTAAAGATGAAATTAGAAAAAAAACATGAGCATTCATAAAAATCCTCTACACACAACATTATTTAATGAAGATGTTGATAATTCATAATCGACGAGTGAAATTTTTGATTTTTTTACAACTGCCAATGAAATGATCTATATTTGAACATAAAACTCACAAGTGACAAACTGTAAATAAAGTATGCCTTTACTGAACACTGTCATCATATGTGTAATGAGTGACTTGTTTGGAGTTGTTACCGTCTTTGCTGTTGTTGCTTTTTGTTTCTGAATTCTTTCATTGCTCACAGAAGTGACAGCTAGATGTAAAACAACTGGCAGTGAATGGAATATGAAATATTCACATTGCATGACTGTCGCACTGACAGAAAACCAATCAATGGAGTGACATCTATTAAATATCGACTGAAAGCTGTCTGTGTGTTCTCACTGGTGCGGTTAGGGTTATTGGTGGAACTGGACAGAGGGAGAGGGAAGAGAGGAGGGAGGGGACAAAAAAGAGAGAGGAATAGGAGGGTAGGAAACAAGAGGGGAAGAGTCAAGTCAAGTCAGGTTTATAAAGAGAGCCTAAGATCTCAAAGGGCTTTTTGATTGGACTCAGGAGGAGAGGATATATTTACGCTCATTCTTTGGGAAACTAGTGTTCCCTCATTAATATGCAAACGTTTGCAGTAAAGCACAGTAACATCTAACCAGGTCATCTACTTCATATGGGGAACCTGTGGAGGAGTTTCTACTGTGTATTGTTCTCAGGTTATCATGTCAACAACAGTTTATCTACAGTTTAACACACAGTCACAGACACCAGCGTGGCCATATACTATCTCACATACAGCCATACATACCATGTGCTATGTACTATAGTGGCAAGAAATTAAAAAAATGAATCAGAGGGCACTGGTTAGATCATGCTAGAGCAAAAAAAAAAAAAACTAGAATTACTGGCTTGCGATTATATGCCTCCACCACTCAGTCTAACTTCAAATTACATCCCTGTTTCTCCAGGGTCATATAAAATAGTAACCATTTGTGTGAAATGTTGTCATAATTGCTGTGTGAAGTCTTGAGTAATGGCTAAAAGTGTTTTGACAGGTCACACTGACCTTGACCTTTGACCTTGGAACACCAAAATGTAATCAGTTCATCCTTGAGTCCAAGTGTACATTTTTACCCATTTTGAAGAAGTTCTCAAGTTCTCAAGGCTTTACAGAGACATCATGTCCACGAGAATGGGACATTTGGAACAATATGATTTGCCGGCACAGAGGGATAAAAATCACTGAGAACAAAACAAAAGAGTTTTATTACATCCTATATTTTAGGTCTGTACTGTCATCTGTGACGTGTTTAAGTTTCATTTCAGCAGTTTGCAGTTTGTACCTTTTTCCTTCAACTGGGCAACAATGCAAACATGTGGATGTGTCCAACAAATGTGTGTAATTGTGACAACCAGCAGGTTAGAAATAATACTAAATAAGCAACTACAGTAAGTATTACTCATGAATGGAAGCACTGACAGTGTTAAAAACGACAAGTTTACGAAATATCTCCACACACTGTGATGAAAATGTCTCAAAGGAGTTTTAAATCGGGCTGGGACTGGTCCAGCCTGGTCAGGTGCGAGAAAGAACTGATGAAGCCTCTTGGATGAGAGGTGAAACGTCTTCCTAGACAAATAACCAAGTCCAGTTGCTTTTGATTTAAAACTCATTTGAGATACTATGACCTGGACAAATGAGAATATTCACAGGCTTCTGTGATGAAAATGCATTTTCTGCTTTTTGTCCACACATGTTCTGTGTATGAGTGAACACTGCCTTAACCACTGAGCTAATTTTGTCTTCTAAGGTGGTCTTCACTATGGAATAACAAAATGTTGTTATAATTGTCGTTAGACCGCCTGTGCAGTTCGCCTTCATCACACTAGAGGCCTAATAAGCGTTTTAGAACCAGTATTTCTCTTTGGACCACTGACGGGTGTCAAGACAACTGGCTGCTCCGCTGAGGCAACGACACTAAAACAGCCTCAAGTTTCCCTTCAGCTGATGGAAAAGTGAGAGCTGCAGAGGAGCTCTGAGACCGGACAGGAGGAGTGAGGTAACCAACAGTGGAAAAAACAGAGGAAACACACAATGCACCAGTGCACAAGCACACACACACACACACACACACACACAAACATGACTCCAGCAACACTTTCTTATCATGTTTATAATACGTATGTATCTAACTGACTGAAGAGCCACAAGGACAGAAAAGGGAACAGGTTTAATCTGGCACTGAACCTCCTGTAGAACCTGTTCACCCACTGTGATTCACTCTGAAAATCAGTTTAATGAGAATATCTTTATTATACCATTAGTCATTTAATGCCAGCCTACAATTATCTTACAGAAAAAGACACAAGATCCCAGATAAAACTCTGGAAGATCAGTAGCCTTTAAACTTCACGACATGATTAGAGCATGGACGAGTGCAAACACACAGCCAGAGTCAGAGAACCTTTTTCAGAGACAAGAAGAACAAGGAGTCCTCCAACAGATGGTCTGGTCCCCACAGAGCCCTGATCTCAACATCATGGCGTCAGTCTGGGACCACATGAGGAGACAGAAGAACCTGAGACAGCCAAACACTGTTTTTTTTATTCCTGTTTACTGCCCTGTCTGCCACATTTACTGTATAAAGTTCACTGCTGAATAAAAAATTTTGCACAGTACTGTGCACATATGATTATTCAGTTCCAACTGAAAACCCATTCATACATGTAGCTGTGTCATATCTGAATGTTAATAAAGGTTAAACTGGTGTTCTGCAGAAACCTTGAACACAATGAACAGTGTGTGTGTGTGTGTGTGTGTGTGTGTGTGTGTGTGTGTGTGTGTGTGTGTGTGTGTGTGCAAGTATATGGCTGTCACATTAGTGTGACTGGTTGTGTGTTAACTTAAGTGCGTACTGTGGCAATCCACTATGATTACTGCTGAATGAGGTCCACACACACACACACACACTCACACACACTTGCATGGTACCTTGCTGCCATCTGTCTGTGAGTGTATGAGTCTTGGGGTAAAGCTGCTGTATTGATGTGGTCAGTTCACCACACTCACACTCACAGAGATGGAATTATGATGGAATCTGATGCAAATATGGCTTCATGTGTGTTTTGCCATTCACATGAAAAAGCGTGTTTGCTTTGACAAAGCTAACAAACAAGCTGCAACTAAAAAAACATGGATACAGTCTCTTTGTCTTTGTCTCACCTTCTGCCACAGTGGTTCTCTGGAGGCCAGGCTGGAGCAGGCGGCTACGAACCAGCAGTTTCCCAGCTGGCCTTGGTGCAGGTCGTGGGCACTGATGCCATCCACAAACAGATGGGGGTCACTGCTCAACTCCTAGAAGGATAAAGATGATTGCAGTCAGTGTTGACCTTTTCTTCATGGATTCATCAGAGGGATGAGAGTGACAACCCTTATGTGTACCAGATTTAAAACATGAATGCAGCAGCTATTACAACAGCTAGTTTCTATGTAAAGAGCCTTATAGGTCTTTAGGATCTGCAGAAGCTGCTCAGTTTGTGGAACCTAGGGTTAAAACTACACAAGGTGAAATAGCTTTCAGCCCTTTGGATGGATGCATAAATCATAACTGGTTTTAAAAGAAGCTAAAAACTTCTCTGTTCTCCATTAGCTTCATTTAATCTTTTGATCTTGCACTTTAATTATATATTTTCTGTTTTTATACTGTATATTATATACTGTTTAATTATTATAATTATGTCTTATTATGCTTTACCTCCATTTTTATGCTTCTTTTATTTGTTCAGCACATTAAATGACCTCTGTGTATGATAATGTGCTATACAAATAAATTGGCCTCGCCTTGCGTAAAGATATGGCGGAGTAATGGCATCCTGAACGAACCACAACACCTCTGTGTGTGTTGTTTTGGTAGTCGGTCCAGCTGTGTGTGTGTGTGTGCATATTTGTGTTAGTGCATGTGAGTCCCTCCGTCCATCCTTTTGGCTGAAGGGAGGCGAGAGTCATGGCCGACAAAAGTTTTGGTCTGAGATGCTGGTGCTCTAGTGCATCTTCAAGTGGCAGTGAATGTCGTATCTACAACCCTTAGAGTTCCTGAAAACTGGCATCCACTGAATGATTTCACCAACACAGAGTAAAGGCTACAGAGATGCAGTCAAAAGAAAAAAAACAAGACAAAAAATTAACAACAACAGAATGAACTATGAATTATTTCTCAAGTCCACTTGATAAATTGAGATTTTACAATCAACTTCCATCTCAGAGGCAGAAGCAGAGAGCAGGTAAACAGGCTCAGTGCTTCTAATTATAGCATCAGTTATTCTACTGTATTTCTATTGTGGTGTCTCTGGTCGGCCTGCAGCTGCTGCTCAGTGATCAACAGTGGTAGGATGTGTTCGTAGTGGGCAGCTGCAAGGTGTGGATGAATGTGGAGGAGGGCGTAGCCAGAGCACTCAGTCAACCATCCCAAGGTAAATACAGCACCGGGTGGAAACGCCCTCAGATTAAGTAGAAGTCGCTTCTGAATGTTCAAAGCAAAACAAACCACAGAGGCGGACAAACAGGACGGCAGCCAAATGATAGGGCTGGGATAAACCACGCACCCAACGAGACCACTGACTGTGTGAGACAGATGTATACATGGACTACATGAAGCTCACTCATCAACAAGTCATATCTTGTTTGGAGAAGATCACAAACTACAAGATACAATATATAATCTATACAGTAAAACTTCAATTAATAGCCCTGCTTTTATTTGCCTCAGTCACTGGCTTATATTTGGGACAGACCTTTAATTTGTTTCACACAAAACTCAAAGACAAAGACAACAAAGATGGGAAATACTATCAAACTGATTAATTAGACCAGTATGATTATCAGTATTATAAATATTACCAGGCTGTCATATATATATATATATATATATATATATATATATATATATATGGACCTTTTTCTCTTTGGCGCCATGGTTTTTGAACATGAGCGTTGTTCACTCTCTCGACAATACATGCAAAGAACTGGGCATCTAATTAAGGCCTGCGTTTATTTGAAAATGTGCAGCCACACCAGGCCAGTAGAAGGGACTCTCTCTGTGTTTAACTGGGACTCAGCTTCTAATTGAAGTTTTACGGTAGATTTTGTTACCTGTGGACAGAGCCAGGTGTTTCCCTGCTCCAAGTCTTTGTGCTAAGCTAAGCTAACTAACTGCCGCTATAGCTTTGTGTTTAGCATACAGACATAAGAGGCACCAACCTTCTGATTCATATGCTGGTATTTCCCAAAATTTCTGAATATTCATTTATGTGAATGCTACAGAGACTTGGATGTAATGTTTTTAATGATGTTGAAAGAGCATGAATTTTCATCTTCTGCACATGATTCAGCCAGTGGTTATTTTTATAAATTAATTCAAATAATACATTTTGAAAAAAAAATGGTTTCAGTGTTGTTCTTCTATCAAATAACAAAAGCAACTGAACTGATTTTACAGAACAACAAATATGAGATGAAATAAGTCAGTTTCGAGAAGTTTTTCTAAAGTCTCAGTTGAAGCACAGACTCTCGGTCTCTGCTCATCATCAGTCGACCACATGGAGCCTTCAGGAGTAACACGACAAACTGACTGATGTATATAAAGAGAATCTCAAATGCTCCTTCCCGTATGTTCATTCTCTAAATTAAAAGGCACAGGTTTAACTATACTGTACAGTATATGCCCGCACATACAGTCCCATAAATATCCTCATCTGTTCAACCACAAGACACACACACACACACACACACACACACACACACACACACACACACACACACACAGGGCAGGTCTACAGCCTGGTTCTCCTTCATATATAAGATGGAAAAGTCATATTATATTCACTGAAAATAATATGATCTCTCTCTCTCTAATCACTAATTAGCCCTCAACAGAACAACAGGCTGTCACAGGCCGACCAGCCCGGCTCTCACCTCCTTATCTTTCTGTGACAGCACCTCAGCATACAGGCTGTGAAACATACAGGGTCTCAACAGCAGCTGAAGTGACACTCAAATGTCACTAAACTTTCAAATATCACGGTCTGTGTTAAAGTAGAAGGCTCACACAGATGGTGTAAGCGGCACAGTGATGGTCTTAGTCTCTGATTGAGTGATACTAACATACATGACCATTCATGTACACTTGGCACACACGAGCTGGAGTAAACAGGAAGCAGATTGTCCACTCTCAGCTGTTAACATGTAGAACTTCACCGCACAACAGCCACAAGCAAAGACAGCCAGGTCAGCAACTCTTGTAATTCATTATCCATGTGGCTTTCACCACTGGTTGTCGAGGCTGATAAGACCCAATCAGGGTGCACCTGGGTGTGTCTACGTCAACGTTTCCAAAGGTCTCAGTTTTTGGGGATTGAAAAACCCAGGATAGTGTGAACGGGAGGTGAAAACGTAGCAAAAGAGATGCATTTAAAAATGAAAACAGAATTATTCTGTCTCTCTCACTGGGTTCATATGTGAGGCACCCATGAGTTTGTGTTATTTTAATGATAGTGGTTAGCTTTCTAGATAAACGGTTACTGTTATGACTAAAGTGCAGCTGTTTTGTCTGATCAAACTTTAATACTCAGTATACTACGTCCAATACTTATTCACCTAAATGTTGATTAAATATCTGACACACTGAAACAGCTTCAGCCGCTGAATTTGACACATCTTAATTATAAGGCCGAATTATACTCGTGACATGAAGGAAGGATCATCTAGGAGAGTGCAACCATCACTCAGCTGTCCACTCTGATGCTCCAGTGTGGATCTTTGGCTGAGTACAGACACTGGCTTGTTGGCTAGAGAGCAAACAAGACATCTGGCAAGTTTAATTTAATTTGGTCATCATCTGACTAAATTATTGAATTAACATTAATTAGGGACAGTTGAATGGATGAATGTGAAAACTGGTTTGGGTGTACGAGTGAGTGATTCAGAGTCAAGTCACAGCACTATTCATGGTTAACAAGCAGCAGTGTAATAAACACCCAGCTAACAGCTTGTTGTCTGTAGCCAGGTCAGTGTCAGCTGACTGTTGCTTTTAGGCGATTTAGACTCTCTGTTAACCTAACCTGCATGTTTCTGGATTTTGATCCAAGATCAAGACGGATTACAGCAGTGATGTGACATATATTCAGGTGGTTAACTCTAAAAAAAACCTTAACCAGATGCAAGAAATACATGTCATATGTGATGTCAGAGTTTGTCCACCAAAGAGCACTGATTTGTTTGAACGTCACATTGAATACATTTCTTTGCCACAGTTCTTTAGTAACTAAATTTGAGGAATGTTTGCATCTCAGTGGAAAAAGGATCATTGTCACAAATATTGTTATTATGATTCATTGATCAGTACAGTTTCAGCCTCTTTAAAACATGTAGTCAGTTGGTACCTGTTTGCTCTCTCTCTCTCCACCTCCACTCCCCGCACTAATCAATAGTATTGATCAGTTGGAGTGCTTTAAGTTTCCTGTTTAATTATTTAGCAGCTCAGATAATGAATGATTGACGATAAAAGCATATAATATACACAGAGCTTTAGCTGGCTGTTATCTTGTACTGAGGAGACTGGAAACTGTTCTAAATCACAGCTGACATTCAACTTCAAACTGACTGCACTCAATTCACTTTGAATCATCATGATAAAAAAACCCAGGCTTTGTTCCAGCCGCAGCAGTCTGTCATCTCTTCTGGTCTGAAAAGGTCCAGCTGATGGTACCGTCACCCTCCTGAATGAACCGGACTAAACTGGGAAGCACATCAAAGCTTTACAGTGAATTAGCAGGAGTGACAACTGATAAATAAAATGACTTTTCAGACTCAAAGTCTCTGAGGCGAGTTATGCTGTTGCACAAACAAGTCTGTGCAACCAAACAAATTCAAGGTTTACTCTAGACCAGATGTTTTCAAAGTGGGAGGTGGGCTTCACCATGAGGGCCCCAAAAACAGTCTCAGAGGACGCTCAGTGAATGGAGGGAAAATTATTACAAGTTATTGCATTAGTTATCAAAAGGTGACCGTGTACATTAGCCTAAATGAGTGTGATTTGGTTAAAGTTCAGAGATACAGTGGTTTTGGGGGAGTTTTAATGTTTTTCCACTTTCCCAGAGTCAGAAACTGATAAAAGCCTCAGGACAGAGCTTTTTATGTATTTGTCAAACAGCAGTTTTAGGTTGTTAGGTTAGGCTCAACTGTGTCTATGGGATCAAATAACATAATCATGGTCACATAAACATCCAGTAACTGAGTGAAACAAAGCGAAGGTCTACTCAGGGCCATCTGTTGAGTCATCTTTATCCACCACATGAAAACAAATCTTCAAAACATTCATTGACCTGGTGATGGCACTTTTCTAGACAGAAGGAAATATTTGTGATAGTGTTGTCAAGATGACACAGGCCAGTTCCTCAATGCTTCAAGAGAAACTCGTGATTTTAAACAGCTGTACAATAGTTTAGGATTAATATAATCAACTCCAGATATGATCTGTCTCATGAAGTTTGAAGTCATGAAGTTAAAATGTCTTTACATTCACCGGCTGAAACATATTGAAGTCCGACTTCCTATTTCTTTTTTCTCACCTTAGGCCTTTTCCAGGTGACATGGCCGATGCGGTTGCTCTGGTAGAACAAAGACTGGTCAGATGCGGGAAACAGAGGGTCTTCAAACAGGAGTCCATTCTGTTGGCACTGCCTCCTCAGTGCAGAGAAAGACTGGCCCTCGTATGGAACCGCCATCCCCCTGACACACACAGAAACAGCTCATCAGGGCCTTTCACACATCATACTCTACTGCAACACCATCACTCCACTTCCAAAACACACACTCTCCTGCATTTTAAACAGAAAACACAACAGGTATGTTGGTAAGTGTTACAACTGAAGGTGTATTTTATTGATGTTATAGACATCAGCTCTTCAGTGGAACAAAGAAAAAAAACACGTCAAATCACATTTATTTATAGAGCAGATTTAAAACAACACAGGTTGACCAAAGTGCTGGACAGAATAAACACCCAGGCAATGAAATCAGAAAAAGGACAAAAGAACAAAACTACAGCACAAATCAACGGCCGAGTAAAATCCAGATCAAGTGGATCCAAACACTGAAGGTTAAAAGTGTGTTTTGAGCCTGGACTTGAAGGAATCAGTGGAGGGGACAGATCTGACAGAGAGGGGGCAAATCTGATAGTGGGGGTTGGGGGGTGCTGTTCTAGAGTCTGGGGGCTGCAAACGCAAAAGCACCGTCATAAATTTAGACCGTGGGGCAGCCAGAAGCCCTGAGTCAGGTGACCTGAGGGCTCTTTAAAGCCACACAGTATTACAGTTACACTGAAGACCAAACCACTGTTGCTTTACACTGTGTATCAGCAGACAGGAGGAAAATCACTGAATCATCTCCTCAGAAGGCCCCTGCTGTTCAGACACTGACCTCTGTATGTACAGAACAATACAGTGCAGCCGAGCAAAAGCAGAGAAGAAGAGACTGAGACACTGACTGTAGAGGTGTCTGCAGGGCAGACTGAGGATAAGGATTAGTGACAAGGATATCCTTCTCTTTTAAAAAGTCTTAACACTTTAGCACTCCTAAAACACACACACACAGAGGAATGCGACTTTGATCATGTGTTTGCTTTGCTGGTGATCCGTGGTCAAACATGACTGTCCGAGTTTGTGTTTGTCATCCTGTCACATGGCTGCTGGGAAATTTATGTCATGTATATTTGTCCATTGTGTGTGTGTGTGTGTGTGATCTGTCCATATAGATTTAGAGCAATACTTCTGAATGAAACTTCCTGTGTTTCTATGCCTTTCATTATGGAAGTGTTCAGTGCTGTGGATGCTGGATGCATTACTGCTACTGTAAGACCAGATCTTGAACAGCAGATACAAAACTTGACAGCAAAGTAATAAAGAAGTAGCACAGTGATGATTTTTAATTAGTGCATTAATGTATGTTAATAAATTGTTATGTGTTTTTTGCCATTTTACAAATTTGAACACGGCTTCAACCACTGGCTTAAAACCACTGTTTCATGAATCACGACACTGGTGTTTTAGTCAAACTATAAACTAAACTAGACAAAAGCTCCTTTCAGACTTGCTCCTCTTTATCAAAATATTATCACAGTTTAACATGTTGGTATGATGTCTGACAACAGTCATGATGGCAGTCTTACTGGATTACACCTACCTGAGATATCACTCTCTTAACATTTCCTCGACATGGCACAAGAAAAATGAAATCCTGAAAATGAGCCAATTTTTCTTAGTTAGGAAGATTCTTCTCATCTGGTCAGTCAAAGATTATTTGACACATCGCAATGTGGGCAAAAGAGGTTAAGAAAAAAAGACCCAAGCTCGACCACAGTAATAATCACGCAGCTGTCTCCCTCCTTAAATTTTCAACAGCATAAATCCAGCAAACCACTGTAGACGCAGGTAAAGACGGATTAAACAAAACTCCTAACTTAACATCACACCGTCGGACGTTAAAGTAGGTTTCAGTTTCATAAATAATGAAACTGATGACAATTTAATGAAGTTAGCAGAGGGTGAGTGGGGTGAGCACAATCACAAGGCTCTTCAATTAAAGCCTCAACTGCACAGTAAGTTTTAAAATCCTCACTGATGCAGCCTGTGAAGGAAAGTCTCTCTTTCCTCGTATTTCTAAACTTTGCATTTTCCCCGGCACCAGCTCCCAAACATTGTGCAGGCAGTCAGTTTTTCTGTTAATGTTCTGTCATGTCTGAATAAGGCGGGTTACACTCTTTTTTGCTGATCAGACTTGTGGGAAATCAAAAGTTTTTGTGGTCGTTTTTGAATGGCAAAGGAGGAGGAGGTGTTGTTTAAAAATGGTGATAACCATCGATTATCTTACATCAAAGACGTAGCCAGAAACAGAACAGATACAACACACAGCACTGATACAGCGCCTGATTATTCTTATTCATAAGAATACAAATAATAAGAATAAGAAAACAGTGCAGCTTTTGGCACCATGGAAGTGAGGAGAAGGAGATGCTGTTTATTTCTACAAGTTCATGCATTTGTTACCTCAAGACTGGACTACTGTAACTCTTTATTGTCAGGATGTCCCAAAAATTCAGTAAAAAGCCTCCAATTGATCCAGAATGCGGCAGCACGAGTACTGACAGGAACTAGGAAACGAGATCACATCTCTCCTGTGTTAGCCTCTCTGCATTGGCTCCCTGTAAACTCCAGGATAGAATTTAAAATCCTCCTCCTCACCTACAAAGCCATTAATGGTCAGGCACCATCGTACCTTGGAGAGCTTATACTTCCCTATTTTCCCAATAGGACACTTCGCTCTCTAAATGCAGGTCAACTTGTGGTTCCCAGAGTTAGTAAGAGTAGAATGGGGGGCAGAGCCTTCAGCTATCAGGCTCCTCTCCTGTGGAACCAGCTCCCAGTGTGGGTTCAGGAGGCAGACACCCTCTCTACCTTTAAGACCAGGCTTAAAACTGTCCTGTTTAGTAAAGCTTATAGTTAGGGCTGGCTCGGGTATGTCCTGACCCATCCCTTAGTTATGCTGCTATAGAGCTAGACTGCTGGGGGATTCCCATGATTCACTGGGCTCTCCCTCTCCCCCTCTCTCTCTCTCAATTACTTACTTTATGCCATTAACTTTGTATTTTTTCTCTCCCTTGTAGTTTGTGCTTCTCCTCTCTCTCCCTCTCTCTGTCCTCATTCTGCAGGTATCTCTGCCTCTGGAGCAGCAGGATCCAGATCCACCACTACTCATCTTTACTATTAACCACTGTTACCTGTCATTATTATTGATAACACCATTACCTACACAGCTGTTCCTGGTCTCTCTCTCTCTCTTCTCTCCCCTCTCCTCCCCCTCCCCCTCTTTCTATCTCCTCCTAAACCCAACCGGTCGAGGCAGACCCCCCCCCACCCTGAGCCCGGTTCTGTTGGAGGTTTCTTCCTGTTAAAAGGGAGTTTTTCCTCCCCCCCGTCGCCAAGCACTTGCTCTTTGTGGGAACTGTTGGGTTTTTCTCTGTAACAAAGTAAGGTCTTGACCTGCCCCTGTAAAGTGCCTTGAGATAATGTATATTATGATTTGGTGCTATACAAATAAAATTGAATTGAATTGAATTGAATTGAAGTGCGCTTAATATATTCAAAGATCATTTTACTATTCCACTCACATACATTAGTTATTTATCTTATTTTATGAAGGTGTAAACTCAGATGTGCTTTGATTGGCTGTGTTTCTGTCATGTGAAGCCAACAATACCATTCACCACTGTTCGTGATGTTGTTATAAACGTGGTGCGCACTCTGGATTTATTTACAGTTATCTTTATAATTATCGTCTTGCACTAAAGCCAGGATGCTGGTAACCATGGAGATTATTAATGGGACTCATCAGGCCAGTCAATAATCACATCAGTGTCAGTTAAAGGCACTACACCCAGAGAGGATGCTGGGCAGAGCAGATAAAGGATAGTGTGTGTGTTTCTGTGACAGAGACTGATTTAAAAAAAAACAACAACAACAGGAAGACTTCTTTTCTTTTCCTCAACAAATGACATTAAACGATATTTTCTGCTCGGCGGTCTGTTGGAATAAATGTTTCCATTCATTGGCATGCAAACTGATTTTCCTTTGTGATGCTGAAAACACTGGGAAAACACAGCAGAAAAGCCAAAAGCAACATAATACTGAAGTGTGTAGCTGACGATGCAGAGTTGAACTCCTCAGGTCTTGAGACAAGGTTTAGGCACCGGCCACATGAAGGTGTAACAGCTCACTGCACTATAACCAGTGACAGTGACTTTTACATTTACACACCTTTCACACACATATGACCTTGAAGAGAGAGATTTCTTCACAGATCTTTACTTTAGTAAAGAAATTAAACAAACAGAGGACGTTGAACCCAATATTCACTGATGCATAAAACACTAAAGACAACAAATATCCAATGTCACAAATATACAACAGAAAACAAAACTACTGTCCCGTGTCCAACAGAAAACAGAGACTTGGAGGCCTGGAGACTTGAGAGGATGACTGCGGCGAAGCCAAACTGTCTTCCACCAAGCTCCAAATCAGAGTTTTGTTGGAGGAACACATCATATTATGTAATAACATAAAATGTAATAGCCTGCTTGTTTTTCTCTGAGAGGAAGAAGCAGGCTGGTTAAAAGAAACTAAGCTGACCTTCTTCAGACAACCAGCATGACTGGGAAATGAGTCATCGTCAGATGGGGGAGGGGGACAATGTGTTTTTCTGCAACTGTGTTTAATCAAATGTTAAACTAAACTGGTCACGTCAGCAATTATCACATTTACAAACATTTTTAACTCGTATAGAGACAACTGCTCAGGCAGCAGCTGGTGTCATCTCTGATTTAATACGAACAATGACACTGCAGTTATGTTACTGCACATTGAAGGTGAAATCCATTCCTAGACTTTCTGACTGCTGGTACTGGCGGGGGTCTCATTGTGCTATTGTTCCTTAAAGTAAATCTGATCTTTTCAAAGACATCACATTGGTTTCTCTTTCACAGAGGATGCTGTTACGTGACATTAATCCCATTGCTATGAGCCTAAAGTCTTTTTCACATTATGGAGCGGGACAATCAAGTTTAATGTGATATTATTTCATCTAGAGCTGAAACGATTAGTCGATTAATCATTAGCCTGAAAACAGAAAATAATTTATACCTGTTTAGCTCGTTGATTAACCATTTAAATCATGTTTCAAGCAAAAATTCAAATTATTTGCTGGTAAAATGTTCTCAAATTATGATTTGTGGCTCTTCTTTGTCATAAGTCACTGTACACTGAATATTTTTGCATTTTGCACCGTTTGTTGAATAAAACAAGCAACATGAATACATCATCTTGGGCTTTGGTAAAGTACAGCTGGCACATTCAAAGATCCTTGAATGCTTTCCACAGTGCAGCCACAGTCCAAAAATCCAAAGATTTTCAATTTACAACAACAGAGTATAGAGAAGCATTTCTCTTGATGACAAAAACTGACTGCTGCTGAAATGATTAGTCAATTAATCAATTACTCATTGGACAGAAAATAGGTTCAAAACAATAATGTTTCTAAGTCATTTATCCACCAAAATGGTATTTGTTTTATGAGAACATGACTTTAAGAAGCCTTTTTCTGTTCAAGTCTATTGTTTTTAATCGTGACCAACATATGCACATACTTTAAGTTGTAAAAGTAAACTAGCCAGCTATGAAACTTTCTAAATTACCCACAGCATTTCACCATCATACCGATCTATCAGCTGATACAGGCTCATATCCTACATACTGGCCCGAGTCAACAATAAGGCAGCAACTAACAACTATATTCATTATCACTTGATCTGATGATTATGTTCTTGATTAATCATTTGGTCTACAAAACGTCAGAAATAGTGGCTGCTATAATTAACCAAAGCCCAAGATGATGTATTCAGATTGTTTGTTTTATTCCACCAATAGTCTGAAATCAGAAAAGCAGCATATCTTGGTGTCAGGGGTTGGTAGGAAACAGGCAGTCACTGAAGTCACCTGTTCACATCAGTCATCTGTCAACAGCTGCAGTTCACTCCTCCCTCCTGCTGTCTGCAGAATCACCTGTCTGTGTGATAGCTTCTGGGATTTCTTTCCTCAAGTGTTAATGCTCACTCCTCAAATATCCCACACAGCTCGTTTTTCATTCATTTCATGAACGTGTCTCAATGTGGAAACAACTGACAAAGTGAGTTAGTCTGACTCTCCACAGACCACATTATCTACAGACACAGAGGACTGACTGTGGCCTAATAAAGACCAGATGAACACCAGCCAAACATGGGTGTGGTTTCATGTGGGCACCAACAGACATGCCCCACCAGATATGTGACGAAAACAAAAACAGCCCTATGCAGATGTTGAAAAATCAGATGTTGACATTTTAAATGGCGTGTGGAATAAGCATGGTGTACCCTGCTGCAGCTGTGAGGCAGTCTTCTGTCTCACTGGGCGAAGATTTACAGAAAGACACATTTTATAGAAGAGCGTCAAGTGTTTCTAGCTGTGAAGCCTCCCACAGTAAGTCAAACGTCACACCGGAAATTTAGAAAGTTTGCCTTCAAAATAAAGATGCAATGCCCGTCGTGGAAAATAGAGAACAGGTTTGGAAATTTAAGCTGTACATGTTTATATGACCCCCACAAGTGCTTCAAGTCAGTCTTTTGTGTCATTCTTGTTTCTTCTTGTTTGACTTTTCACTGTACCAAAGGCCTATGAAGGACCAGTAACTTTTATTTTTGTGTTATCACAATTCAGATGCAATGTGAGAGCTTTTCCAGCAGCAATCAGCTGTACAGTCCAGTTATGAGAAAATGGGCCCCTGGGTGCAGACAGAGAAAAGGCCTCCCACCTTTCCTACACGGCACCCCCAAACATGAAGGGACACAAAACAAAGACGTGACCATTTGGTGTGTCTTTGTTGTTCCTTTCATGTCTTTTAACCAGGTTCTACAACATGAGGGAGGTCAGTCCTGTTTGCTCAGCCATCCATGTTTCACTGCTTTTAAACATGAGTTTTCAATTGTGAAAATATTTGACAAACTCATCCACAATGGAAGTAATTTTTAGTTGTAAACCTGGAAATGTTTTTGCTTCATATTTCAAAGTAGTAAAGTCACCAAAACTTATTTTTTTAATGTAGTATAAATTTTTTTACAGCTGGATTTCCATACCATCCACATCTGGCATTACTCATTGAAGTTGCATCTTTTATTTTGAAGGCGTTTGCCGGACGTGTGTTTGTATACGTGGTTTGACTTGAAAGATAAGGTTTTTTTTTCTTTTAGATTTGTCATCTTGTCTAAAGTCGATGAACGAAACTGCTGTGATGTATCATAACACTTCTCTTCTGTTGCGTCCAATTCTACACCGACGCTCCCGACACGCAGGTTAAAACGTGCACTTTGTCAAAGTTCATGTGTATAAAGTTCATATGCCGGCGGTGAAACTACCTCCCTGACAGCCCTCTGTTGACAGTTCACAGTGGGACTTTATTTGCAGTTTTCTCCTGATTGCAGTTGCTTTAAGTCATCTTTACCTGACGGTACGTGAAGTCACCGGCAGCTCCCTGGACCACCCACGCCGCCGCAGCTCTCTTCTCCCGGGAGGATTCCGGTGCCCGGCCCTCCCTGCGCTGCCAGCTCGGGGATGTGCGGAGCTTTTCAGTCAGTTTCCTTGTTTCACAACAGACAGAGGCAGGAGGAGCTCCGGCTCCGGGGCTCGAACCGCCCTCACTCATCTGAAGCCTCCACTCGATCCTATGATGCCTTCAGGTGCGGTACGGACAAACTGGAATCACCACGTAGAGGCCATTTGGACCATGAACAACTCATTAATGTATCATTACACGGGAGGGAACATACCTAGATAAATTGTACTCTTTAGTAGTGGTATACATTTGCATGTAAACAACATTTTATCATTAGTTCACCCAGAATAATATGTTGATAGTGATGTTTCCTACAGCACCTGAACAACCCAGGGTGCATCATTGGGCTACTTTTATGTGCACACCAGGTTATGTGCTGCACTTGCAAACATGGTATCCTGGGTTCAGTAACCTGAAGTCCTCTGACAGAAACCAGGATACTGTGGTATGTAAACACTTAATCCAGGTTCAGAATAGTGGCTGAAATGGTGAGAAATAAAGACACAACAGCGTGCACTTGGGCACATCTGCACTTGGGCACATCTGCACTTGGGCACATCTGCACTTGGGCGCCTCTAACTGTGGCTGGACAACTTCTGTGTTTGCTGATTGTCCACAGGGACCTGCTATAAATTTGATATCGTACTTAAGTGGTGCAGGTTTTCCACAAATTTGTGATTATGAAATTATCTAGACCCAAATGACATGAAGTTGATCTGACATTTTGGGCCCCTGAGCAGTTGCCTGCTTTGCCTAGTTGGTAATCCTTAATTCTAAGCCTTAGTTGGGAGTTATTGAGAACTAGAGTTGTTTTGGGATTTTTTTCTTGCTTCATAATAGTGATTGAATCGTTTAACTTAAACTGAGATATTACAAACAGCATCTTTAAAGCATTTGACAAAGAACAGATGCACCACAGACCTGGATGGTGCCTGTACTCTCCAAATGCTAAGGAGCAAAAAATGATTTGAGTGTAAACCTCAAAATAAAGGAAGACCCTTTACGTGATATGAGAGCTGGAAGGAATTTACAGAAAGGGAATGGAAAGTTTCCCTCAAGATTTTTATTACACACCACTGACCTCTGTTGGGTGCTGTGGTAATTAAGGGGAGGAACTGATTTGGACTGAATGCTTTGATACCAAAACCAGAGAAACATTTGTCTATTATACGAGAAGATACTGTGAGTATTTACATTTCACTCCCTGCTAATCAGCAACATGAAAGTATCATAATGAGCAAATTAGTTTCACAACAAAAAGTAACTCACACTTAAAACCACCACATGCAGGCGACAGCCCCTGGGCCACCTAGTGGGTCAGACTGGATCTAACAGTTGGCCCTGCCTGGTGGCCCAGGGGCAAACAGCAGGTTAAACCTGCTCCAACAAAATCCACATTGAAGTGAATAAGTGACGTCCACCATCTCAGCAGAGAGGACAGTCTTCGGGATCAGCAGCCGCTGACAAGAAAGCTGAACTTCCGGTTTGAATCACAAGTTTGGCAGAGCCATCATCTCATTTTCTTTTTTCAGTGAGAGACAACAAATCCCTGAAGAGGAGCACAACAAAATTATATTTCACTGTGTCTGGACATCAAATATAAATGAAACTCTGATGAGTACAAATACATGTTTCAGCTGTATTTACAGCATGGCTTTAAGGATGGCATCACTTCAGTCCAGACTAAAGTAACCAAACCTTTGGGGCAGATCAGATGAGGCCGTCAGAGATCAGGGTTCACAGGGACCTGAAGGTATGAACCCTTTCTACACAGTCCCTGTTTATGTGGAGTGGGGCTGGGTCTGCACTGAACTTCCTCCTGAGGTCCAGGATGACTTCCCTGCTCTTTGCGGTGTTCAGTGACAGGTGGTTCACTGTACACCACGCTGTCAGCCTCTGACTCTCATCCATATAATCTGATTCATCTGCCCCTGAGACGAGTCCAACCACTGTGATATCATCAGCAAATGTAATGATGGTGTTGGTGGGGTGGGTTAGCACACAGCCTGGTGGTGCCCTGGTGCTGAGTGTGGAGGTGGAGGAGAGGTGGGGGCCAAGTTTAACAGTCTGTGGGTGGTTTGCGTGTCTTTTATCCAGGTGCACATTTTGATACCAGTCTGTCCCTGTAATATTGGCCCAAATGTGTTTACCACTCGACACACTGGTCCATGAACTTCAGTTGATCTTAGTGAGTGATCACTGGTGGTCCTGGCTCCTGTCACTGCACTGACAGACCCTGCTGAAACCTGGAACGCTGCTCCGTCTTGTCTCCTGGACTCAGTGCCCAGATCGTTTCTGTTTTAACTCTTTTTGAGACTGTGTCTCCTGAATCATTGTCTAAGCTGTTGTTGGCTTCATACAGGTCACACCTGTTACCATCAGATCAGAGACCACTGTCCCACAGGACAGGGTCAGGTCACGGCTGTTATCACTGCAGTGACGGGGGTCACACACAGACTGGGTGAAACTAAAGGTATCAACACTTTATTCAGAGGATCAGAGTCTCATCAGAATGAGGATCAGGGTCTGAATGAGGACCAGAGGCCTGTGTAGAATCCAGATGAAATCAGATGTGTGTTAATGAAAATTTAAAATGGAAAGAAAAAGGTAGAACCTGCAAACACTGCTTAAAGGTATCCACCAATCAGAGTGAGCTCTACAGGTAATCCACCAATCAGGAGATTCAAGGATTAGAACATTCTGTCCATTGTGGTGATGTCACAGGACGTCTATGACATCACACTACCTGTGGCCTTGCAGTCTGATTCTATTCTGCAGACAGAACCTGGAACCTACAGTAGAATCACTCACACAGAGACACACAATAGACAAGTGCAACAAAATCTACTTCAACACTGAGAAACGACCGAACCTGCTCCTTTAAGGAAGGTAAAGTCCTGAACAAGTTACCGTTACTGTTTGTTGCTGAGAAAACCTCATCCATGGATCCATCGGAGAGACAAAGTCCTCAATCCCCCGAGGACGACGCTGGTGAGCCACAGGAAAGGCCTCAGCCGGTCAACCCCTGGAGAACATATCTCCAAGAGATGGATGACATCAAGCCCTGGCACCAACTGGATGAGAGTGAGTTTCCATCTCTCCAGAGAGGGAAGAAAACACAAGAGACACGAGAGGGAAAGAAGAAGAGGAAGGACAGACGTCTGAAGTCGTCTTCAACGGTGAACTTCACCTTCGGACTGATTCTCACACCAAGAGAAAGAGCAGCAGGAACAAGAGCAGAGAAGACCGCTACCTCTGTGCCTCCACCCCCAGCACCTCTGGAAGCAGAGACAGATGCGTCTCTGCCTCCACCCCCAGCACCTCTGGAAGCAGAGACAGTGGCGTCTCTGTCTCCACCCGCAGCACCTCTGGAAGCAGAGACAGATGCGTCTCTGCCTCCACCCCCAGCACCTCTGGATGTGTCTGAACCTGGTAACGATCTCGATCTGACCAAGCAGGCCCTCATCCAGATTCCTGAGCTGGAGCTCTATCGTCTCCTTGATGACAAAGAGTTGAGGATACATCTGCTTAAGGAGGAGAACAGAAGATTGATGATGGAGGTGGAGGAGCTGAGAGTTCATCTTACTGATGTGACGGAGGAGAAGATGGGTTTCATTGTTGACCTGTCAACTGCCAGCAAACTGGAATGGGATGCTGCCAAGAAAATAGAGGCATTAGAGGCAGCTCTCAAAGAAGCAACTGAGAAGAGGAAGGAGGCTGAGTCACGTTTGGAAAGACAGGTGGAGGAAACCTGCAGAGTGAAAACTACACTGGTCCAGGCCAAAACCACCCTGGACCAGTCTCGATGCCAGTGGGAGGAGGACAGGTCCCGTCTCTTGGCTGAGAAACTGCAGGAGACCTCCAGCCTGAACGCAAGGATGGTCCAGATTCAGCAAGACCTGGACCAGGAGAGGCTCCAGTGGCAGAAAGAAAGGTCCTGCCTCCTGGAGTCTCTGAGGAGCACCAAACAGGCTCTGGAGGACAAGGAGCAGGAGAGAGGGAGATTTCAGGAGGAGCTGATGAACAGATTAACTGAGCTGGAGAATCAGATGAACGAGATCCAGAAGAAACCAAAGAGAAAATCTCTGCGGAAACGATTTCTGCAGCTCTTCAGATGAACTGGGGGAGGACCCAACCTCGCTCTGACCCCCCCACAATATCACCCCTAACCCATGACCCGACTCTCTCTCTCTTTCCTCATCTCCTCACCCTCCCCAACCTCCTTACCTCCCACCCTAAACTTCTCCTCTGACCCCCCCACCCTCTCTCACTTCTTTAACCTCCCACCCTTTCTCTCCTTACCCCCTCTTACCCCCCTCTCCCTCCTCACCCTCACCAACCTCTTTACCCCCCCACCCCCCACGCTTTACCCTCCCCGCCCTCTCTTTACCCCTCCATCCCCTTACCCCCTGCCCCCACCCTCTCTCACTTCTTTAACCCCCCACCCTTTCTCTCCTTACCCCCTCTTACCCCCCTCTCCCTCCTCACCCTCACCAACCTCCTTACCCCACCAACCCACCCCCCCCCCCTTTACCCCCCCCCCCACCCCCCGCTTTACCCTCCCCACCCTCTCTTTACCCCTCCATCTCCTTACCCCCTGCCCCCACCCTCTCTCACTGTCTTCACCCTCTTCACCCCCCCCCCCGTCTATGTGGGTTTTCTCCGGGTCCTCCAGTTTCCTCCCACAACAAAAATGTGACCATAATTAAAGTCAGTTAAAAATGAAACATTATGTTGAATCTTACGAGCTTCATTTGGACCTGGAGTCAGTGCGAAGTGGCTCTGGAGTCTGTAGCTTCACTGCATCTCACAGCTTCCACATAGAGGGAGAAATGTCCCTCAGTGGTGGAGGAGGATTCAGGTTGGTCACATCAATAATGGTTTATTTTCAGACTTGGTTTGTTTATTTCCAGCAGAGAATAACATGTATGAGCCTGTTTGAGTCCTGCAGCGTGAAACATCTGTCAGAGTTCACAGGTAAACACTAACTACAGATGCAGCAGCTGCTCATCAAGCTGACTTCACAGACAATAACCTGCTGCAGCCACAAGAGGGCAGTCAGTTACATGATGGACTCAAACACATCAGATCCTTTATGGACAGAAGGCTGCTCTCAGATCAGATGTAAGGAGAGACATCACTTCCGCTTTGTTCTCTTTGATGTGTGTTTCTAGTTTGAACTGGTCAAACGCTGCTCGTCTCTCTCGTCCTGACCACGCTGACACAGAGTCTGAACACTGTTTCAAGAGTTTACAATGAATTTTAGTGACGGATCTAAAACATGTTTTCACTTTGTTATCATGGGTTAGTGAGAGCAGATTTTATCCATTTAAAATGAAATGTACGACATGATGAAGAAAGTAAACAGTGAAGGGGTCTGAATACTTTCTGAATCTACTGAGTTTATCAGTCAGAAAACTGTTTCTATGGAAACCGGAAGACAGTGAGCAAACATCAACACAGGATGAGGACTGGACCGAAGAAGCTGGATCCACATCAGAGACTGTTCTCTTCACACCCCCAACCCTGGGGGTTGATGAATATACACTCCTGATCAAAATCTTAAGACCAGCCAAGAAATTGCAAGAATTAGCATTTTGCACGATTGGGTCTTAAGAAGGTTCTAAGTAGAGCTTCACAATGCTAAAAGAAGAAATGGGAGCAAGAGACAAAAAAGTTTGAGCAGGCAATTTATTGAAAACAACAATTTAACTGAAATAGGCTGTTCATCAGCTGATCAAAAGTTTAAGACCACAGCCTTTAAAAGCCACAATCTGCACAAAAATTTGGATCCCATGTCGCTGCTGACGTTGGACGCAGTAAGACAGTCATTTTGAATTTCTTAAAAGATCCTGAGGGTTATGGAACAAAGAAGTCTAGTGGTAGACCCAAAAAAATTTCACCAGCGCTGAGCCGCAGGATCTGATTGGCTGTCCATCAAGACACGGGATGATCCTCGACCCAAATGAAGGCCATTACTGGTGCTGACTGCAGCCCAATAACCATCAGACAGCATCTGGGAGGGAAGGGCTTCAAAAATAAAAAACATCTTCAAAGGCCATGTCTCCTTCAGCGCCACAAAATTGCCCGTTTGGACTTTGCAAGGGAGCACCAAACATGAGACATTGAAAGGGGGAAGAAAGTTTTATTCTCTGACGAGAAAAAATTTAACCTTGACGGTCCTGATGGCTTCCAACGTCACTGGCATGACAAGGAGATCCCACCTGAGATGTTTTCTACGCAGCACAGTGGGGGGGGTTGTGCAGGGGCGTGAAACAGCAGCTGGCTATGTGGAGATGTTGCAGCGGGCATCCCTCATGACTGAGGGCCCTCGTCCGTGTGGTAATGACTGGGTTTTTCAACAGGACAAGGCTGCAGTTCACAATGCCCACCTGACAGAGGACTTCTTCCAGGAAAATAATGTCACTCTTTTGGACCATCCTGCGTGTTCCCCTGATCTAAATCCAAGTGAGAACATTTGGGGATGGATGGCAAGGGAAGTTTACAAAAATGGACATCAGTTCCAGACAGTGGATGCCCTTCGTGAAGCCATCTTCAACACTTGGAGCAACATTCCCACCAGCCTCCTGGAAACACTTGCATCAAGCATGCCTAAATGAATGTTTGAAGTGATCGGCAAGAATGGTGGAGCTACTCATTACTGAGTCCTTTTTTGACACTTTGATTTCTGTTTTGAGGGGGTTTTCGGTTTTTTTTTTAGCTATGGCTTTAAACTTTTTATCAGCCTATTTCAGTTAAATTGTTGTTTTCAATAAATTGCCTGCTCAAACTATTTTGTCTCTTGCTCCCATTTCTGCTGTTAGCATTGTGAAGCTCTACTTAGAACCTACTTGAGATCCAATAGTGCAAAATGCAAATTCTTGCAATTTTTCAACTGGTCTTAAGATTTTGATCAGGAGTGTATGTGTAACTTTGTTTTTCTATAAATCATTATGAGAGGGATGCCCTTTTTTCACTTGGGCACCTGGCCCTGAAAATGTCTGTGCACGGCCCTGATTGTCCAAACATTCAACAGATGAGTTATAACAAACTCTGCTGCAGTTGTACCCAGCTGTAAGGACACTGTCAAGTGTTTATTGATGTACACTGTTTGACAGCCATTGCAACATGTTTTATATGTTGTATTGTTATATGTTACAGCTGATTCAGGGTGGGTACAGGGTGGTTCTGTGTCAGATAATGATCAGTATGTGGCAAAATAATCAGTGTTTGAATTGTTCTCATTGAAAAGGATTTAATCATTTTTCTTTTTGTTATAATAAAAAGAAATTTCCAGTCACCTTGTAATTATGCAAACTGCTTTATCATTCAACACCGTGCTGCTCACTCCTGTCTTCAGTTGGGAGGAGGCTGCTTCATTGATGGGGGGTTTGGGGATGGTCAGACAGTTCAGCTGAGCCTGAAGCTGCATCTGTTGGGCCTGGCAACAGGCAGGAAAACCCGTTCAGCACAGTAATGGTATGAACGGTTTTGTAAAATACACTCAAGTTTTATCATCTGGAAACTTATTGCATGAGAAAAAAACTACATTTAGTGGTGACAGAAAGAAATCCATGAGTCAGTTCCTTCATTGTCTGGTTCAATACGCTTCACCTTTCTCCTCCTCAGGAACAGATTAATTGTCAGAGCCACAGTGAATGAAACTGATTCTTGTTTCTAAGCAGCTCTGTGGTTGAGCTCTGTCACTGGATTTATTGTAACATTAATAAAATCATGAGAAGAATGTAGTGAGTAGTTTATCCGACCTCAGCTGTGTTTTTGACACCAAGATGTCTGAAAATATGTCTGACTATTACTAAAGAATTAAAATGTGTCAGCAATAAAGTAATCTAACACTAAAGGTCTGCTTACTAGCTTTGTTGGAGCTTTCAGTGGCTCGTTGGCTCTGCTGTCAACATGTAACCTAAATGTGGGACTTTGTCCATCAACTGCCTTCCCAGTCGATGCTGCTCTGTCGCTCACACACAGAGGTATTCTTCAGTAGAACTTGAAGCTACTCATCCAAAGGAAACAATCTGTACAACTTTGATTATTTTAACGTGATGATTCAGGTTATTTGATGTAGGACTGCATGAGGTGCTCATTTATAGTCAGAGTATTAACTGCAGCAGATTCAGATCCTCTCAGTTTAGAGAGGCAGCAGGAGCCCCGGGACAGAGGCTGAGCCACGTGCTGCTGTGGACGGGGACATCCACAAAAATGTGTTTGAGCCACTTTCAGGAAAAAAAAAAAAAAAAGCCCATAGAAAAAAGAAAAAAACAAGATGGAGTCCAGCTACCTCCCAGAGACACCAGCCTGCTGCTGCTGCCTCTGCTGCTGCTGCTGCTGCAGGACAGTAAATTACAAGATGAATCCAAACAGGCAACGTCAGATCCTCGATGTGACAGAACGAGAGGTGTCACATCCAATTGGGTGTCGTTCTAATTGATCATAAATTGAGCTGGTCAGGCACTGTTTGCCCTGCTTGTCCTGACAGAACGCCACTGTTTGTACCAATCATCAAGACGCACCTTGTCACACTTCCATTTCCTTTTTATTACTGTGAAAACATCTATAAACAAGAGACAACATGGGAAAAAAATAATCAAGAAAACATAAATTCCACAGCTCTCTCAGTCCTTTTTTTTGTTTGTTTGTTTTCTTACTTTAGCAATTTTCCCCCATGTTTCTTTTCCCCAAATTAACACTATAAAAAGTCTACTCAGTGAGAGAAAGGCCTCTTGACAACAGTTGGCTGACACAGAGACAACCTCTGATGGGATGTGAGTGTACCCAGAGTCCACAGGGACGATTCTGTAGTCCATATCTGTGTGTGAGTGTGTTTTTTCCTTTTCCTTAAACAATAAAAAGAGATTCCTCCTGTGTTTGTGGTTTTTGTTTTCTCTCCCTCTTTCTCCTTTTTGGTGTTGTGACGTTGTCTGCTATGATGTTGACCAAGCTTTCTGCCATTCCACAAACTCATCTAGCAGCACTGGCCCTGTAGACAAAACAAGGACATATTATTAATGAAGATCCAGCACCTTTATGTGTGGCTGTTCAATCAGAGAAATCATGTAGCTCAGAGAAACGTTAAGGGTTAAAGAAAATCAAAATGTTACAAAACTGAATCCACAGCTCCTCTCATTCAGAAAACAAATCAGAAAAATAAACACTTTGAGCTGAAACATGATCACAGTTTAAAACAAAAGTGATTTGTCACATCTTTGCACTATAAAATGCAGTTTTCCCATTTGTAGGTAACATTTTGTCAATCATTCATTAATACTGAATATATTTACTCTGGCAGCACTTGAACAATGGAAATATGTGAATGTGAATCAGTGTCTCCACAGCTACAGAGTTTATTTTGGAAAGCTGAGACATTTTGAGAAAATGATACCAGTAAAAGTTTCTTATTAAAAGGGGCTTAGAATAAAAAAAAAAAAAAATAGTCTGTTGCAATTATTGTTTTGCTAAGGTTAAAGTAAACTTTGACTTCAGACTCAACGTTGTTGACCAGTTGCTAACTGTTGTGTCAGTGCTGAGTCTCAGTGGAAGTAGCTGTCAGTTTACTTGGGTTGCATCATCCAGTGTCATGTAACGTGCTCTGCTGAATGAGAGGCAACACCAGAGACGTCCTCTCTGGATCCACACGTGAACAAAACAGTAGCGAGTCAACAACCCGCAGGGAGTTACTAAATCTGGATTCATACTGGATGCATCAGGTTAAGCTGATTAGGTTTTGATTTGTGGTTCCATGTAGGATTTTGTCAGTCAACAGCACAATCTTAACACTACACTGGTGTTTCGTGTGATCAAGCCACGGTGTGCTTCAATTATATTCCACAGTTTTCACATGCTTTAATCCCCTTTAAGCCCCAGAGCGACAGTGAGGAGTTCCATCTTATTTCATTACTGAATGTGGAACAGCTTTGCTGCGTCTGTTACTAAAAACATTGTTTTGTTTTCAAATTTTGCAAAAGCCACATCTTTATGGTCTTTGACCAACAGTCCAAAGATATTCCATCTACAAAGCTGCACTGCCAAGAAACATCTGTGAATCCTCATAGATGAGACGCTGGAGGCAGAAAATCAATTATTAAAATAGTTGCTGATTAATTTTCTCTTGATTGATTTTTCGTTGAAACAGCTAAAACTTTTTTCATCTCTTCACGTTTCAACTCTTCAGTGTCTATAACCAAAGTGGCACCAGGCACAGTTACAGCAGGCCTGACCTGGTATCTCTGTGGTTACATTTCTGCAGAGCATGTATCCCTCATTAACTCAGAACTGTAAATCCAGTTTCAGTCACCAAGCTTCAAGCACCAACTGTTCTTTGAAGTTTCTATTCATTTCACTCTGCTTTTTTCTGCTGTGACTAAAGTCTCAATGTGGCGCTGCTGCAAAATCCACTCACAAGCTCCATCTTCATCGTAGTTACTGAGGTCTGTGTTGATGGTCCTGCTGAACTCCAGTACATTATACCACTGGTCCTTGTTCATCCCCTTATACTTGGACTGCTGTGGGAGAGACAAATAGTGGGCAGGCAGTGAGACAGTGACAGACGGGGAGGGGTTGAGGAGAAAAGACTTTTCTTTGGACCATCCAAACAAGCAAGAGAAAGGATTTACCTCCAGGAACTGGTGGAAGACTGGGAAGAGAGGCCATGTTCTCCCCAGCAGTAAAGCCAGCATGGATTTAGCTGTGTCCATGTCCAAACTCCTCTGGTCCTTATCCTGATGACAACACAAAAGCACAGAGACAGAAACAGGAGGTTGAGCTGATGGAGATGTTGAATTTCAGTCACCCCTTGGATCCTGTGACTCCTGCTCTTGATCACATTTCCACAGACTTTGGGAAAATAACTGTATTAAAATCTCTATTAATTCCTGGAGGCTTTCTCTCACACATTTCTTACATGACAACAGCTCTGTCGTAGTTGCATGAGCAGGGAGCTCCAAAGTTATCGGTAAATACTACTATCATCACTACAGGATCAGTCTGTAATTGTGATGTGTTCAAAACAATGCTGTTGAAGTTTGCTACTCAAGAATGTGAATTGAGGACGTGAGGAAATAAAGCTGTGTTAATTCTGTTGCTCAATTGGTTTTTTTATCTTACAAAATAACAAAAAGTATTGATAAGAGTACTGTTAAAGTACTGGATCGATAAGTAGTGTTAATAAAAGGAGCAGTATGGTTAAAATCTCACTGTCACTGCAGTGACATGACGACAACAGGTTTAACCACTGGAGGTCAGTAAAGACATTTTCAAGAGGCGTTTAGTTACGCTTTAAAAAAAAAAAAAACAAAAACAAAAGGAATTCAGCAAACTCACTCTGGCGAAGTCAAAGGCATATCTGTAGACGTTTTTGAAGACTGCAGAGTCGTTGAGCTCACTGCGCAGGTAATCCAGTTTGCTCTGTAACCTCTCTGTGCAGTCACACCTGCAGGTGGGGGAAGGACCATGTGTAAGACACAGACACACAGATCAGCAGTTTCTAACAGGTCTACGGTGAGGGGAGAGGCCTGGGCGCAGAAAAAATAAAGATTTCATCTGTGTAGAGTGAGTGTGAGGGTGAGTGTGTGTGAGTGTGTCAGTCAAGGTCCGCCAATGATAGAAGTAAAAATGTGTGTGTGAGCATGTGTGTTGTAATCATGATCATATGATAATACCAAGCATGTGAAGCTTATATTCAGAGGAAATAAACTAAATGTGGTGGACGAGAACAAAACACGGTCTTATTAGTAACTATCATTTTGAGCAACAGAACAGTGAAACGTGTTCTTACTGTAATAACGTCATTCCCCTGAGCCACTCCTCTTTTGTGAAGAACCCCATATTTGCTGCTTCTAGATGCCAGGCTAAAACTAACATGATAATCTGCAAGAAAGAGAGAGCCAGTCAGTTTAATCCCTGCTAACGGTTAAATCAACATCTTCATTCCCATCATACTGACTGACTTCCCCAGACTGTGAAAAGGCAGCAATATTTCCAAGGCAATGAAAGCGAGGGGGAGCTGAGCAAGAAATAAGTTTTAAAAGCACAGAAGTTCTAAAACATAAAATGGCAACAAACAAACACATCCAGGCATTAAAAAGTGACTCGACTTGTGTGGATAAGATTTCATGCAGCTGAGAAATAATTTACTACTTTAAATCTGCAAACATAGAGTAGCTTGCAAGTGTTTAAAGTTTAGCATGTAAATGCATTATTTGTAAAAAGCCTTTTTTCCATGAAGAAAATAAAACCATTTATTAATTTAGCTCTATAGAATTATAATTTGCATATACAGGGTTGTTAGTAGTTACCAAAGTTATTCGCCTTTACATTTCTTCATTTCAATATCTACTATAACCTAAGAACTCCAAACTGCAGCATGTCTACATGTCATTATATTTTCTAATTTGTGAGTGTTGTAAAACAATCGTCACACTCCTCTCGTTGAAAATCAGACTAAGACGCTTCATAAATAACACAAGTCTTGCTGCTAGGTGTTTTAGTGTTTTGTTTTTAGCCCTAGGTTAATAGTGTGATTTCTGAGTGTGACCCTGAGACGCTTGATGAATACGGACCCCGGTCAGGGAGAGGCCGGGGGACTCACATTCTCTGGTTCCACACCAATGTCTTCACAGAACTTCTCCATGGCCTCTGGACCGACCACCTTGTCAGGGCCTGCGTACTCGTGGAACCAGGCCAAGCACTTCTTACTGGAGAAGGGTTTCTCTGTGCTGATCAGCCTCGTGCCACGGATCTGAGGTCGGGTGAAACTACAACAAAGGGCACAGTTTGAAAAATGAACTCAGCTCAAGAAATGTTCGCTCACTAACGTGGGTGGTGCAGGTTTAACTGAAAGTCAATGTACCACACACGCACGCACGCATATGCAAACACACAAACACAAACACACACACACAAACACACACACACACCTTCTTAAACATCAAATTCAAGGACTTTCCAGGGCCCATTCTCTCAAACACAGCATAGGGTTAACAACTGTTACAAGAAGAACTTTTGGCTGAACCGCAACAGCAGGACCAGCCTATAAGCATGACTGACCGACTGATCGAGTTAAGTAACTCCTGGTCAGCCAGAGTTTAAACACTGGCTGATGCTCTTTCAAAGTGAATTGGTACAAACAGTTTATTACCAGGGGGCGTTCACAGCCTGCAGTGTCGCCAACTTAAAGCATTTGCTGCTAGATTCTAGAACAAGTGTCTACTTAGAGGAGACAAAATAAATATAACTGAAATCACAGCACAATCTCTGTCTTTATTTATCTGTTTGGTGATTTTGTCGGATGATGTCATCTTTATAAAAATCTGGATTTTAGCAGCAGCTTGGAAATGGCTCAGAAGTTAACATGTAGTCTTCATGTCAAAAATATCAAAAGAAATTAAACTAGGATTTTTGCACAGAATAGCTACATTCAAGCACTTTCAATGACCAATTGTCCATTTTCAAAAACTTTCAAAGTCTTGATTTTTTTCTCAAATTCACAAACTGATGTCAAGGATCTGTGGGAACCATGTAATGTGATATTTTTGCGAAAATGCGTTTGAAATGAAGCTGAAAGGCTACACTTTGGTCACAGCTCGATGGCTATGTGTCCAATCCATTGTGGCAAAACTACAACTATATATGGACCTGACTGTATATCCAAGAGGATAGACCTGGTGTACTGACCCAACTGACTAAACTAAACTGACTAAACTTAGACTCTCTCTCTGCAGTCGTCCCGATATGGACTGAGGGTGCACTGATGAAGACGACGAGTATGTGCTGAGCGCTGTTTTCTCTGAATGCACACATGAAGATGTGTTTGCTTGGACCATACTCTTCCTTGCTGTCTATGTCCAACATTAACACGCACACATACGCACACACACGCACACACACACGGAAAATGAGAAGGTGAGGGGTTCAGCGTGAACACTGCCAGATGAAAGACAACCCTGCCAGTCTTTTTTCAAGCTACTGCAGGTTCAGCCAATGGCCGTGCTCGCCAGCAAAGAGCCTCTAACTCACTAGCTTCTGATTACAGGTCAGATGGACATGCTACAGAAACACACCCAGAACCCCAACTGAGCCATAAACTGCAAGATACAAAAACAAGGAGGAGATGTCATGACGACCACAGAGGACAGACATACAGTTACAGTGTGAATGAATGCGTGTGTCTGTTTACCTTGTAATTTTACACTTGCGCTCATGGTCATCCGCTTCAGGGAGCTTTCTCTTCTTCTTCACAGGCATCACTGAACCTTTAACGGGCTTCACTAGCTGGGCTACACATAGCAATAGATTTATTAAAAAAAAAAAAAAAAAAAAAAAAAATCACATGTTGTTAGGAGGTAGTGAGGTAACACATTCACAAGCCAATAAATAAACATCTGTATAAGGACAGTGTGCAGGATGCAGGTCATACCTGTGTGCTTCTGGCTGCCTGGGCCATTCAAATCTAAGAGATTCTACAAGAGAAGAAATCAAACCCTCAGGTTAAATAAATAAATCACTGCATATCACTTTGATAAGATTAAGATATTAGGAAACTATACTGCAAAGTTATCACTGTGTGTTACACCACTATGTTTAAAAATGAACACAACTACTCACAAGCTTGTCCAGTGTTTCTGATACCGTACTGATGTCTGCCAGATGGCACGGGTTGTTCCTGCAAGTAGACACATAATCAGCACAAGCAAGATATCGTTACTACTCAAAATGTCAAGCCAAAGAAAAGCCAAAACAACTGTAAACACACAAGCTAGACATCGCTTACTTTTCAGCCTCTACCATTTTCAGTCAAGTGATTGAGCTAACAGCGTCTCATTAAGCACGATCTAAACAGTGTGAATCGGCTCAAAATGTTCATAATCAATGAAAATTACTATTTAAGTGGAAAAAGTCTGTCAGAATAAAAGATCTTCTTTGAAGAATGGTGCAATCCTTACAATGTTTAAGAAAACACTGATGCACTACCAAAAAAAGATACATATGAAAAATCATGTAAACCTGATTTTGAGTGTTTTCGTATGAATGAATCTGGAAGCAAAGCTTTAGAATATGAGCAAAATATATGTCTGCTGCCAAGTTTCATGGAGATTGAATGCTTTGTCCTGTTAGTCTGTCTGAAAAAGACTTTAGGGAAGTGACTGATGTTGGCAGATGAGGCCCAACAACGGTTCTGTGCAGACCAGTCAGTTTCTTCCACTCCAAGACTCAGAGAACCGTTTCTTTATGGACCTGGCTTTGCGCACAGGAGCACTGTCATGAACAGGACAGGGCCTTCCCCAGATAGCCAAGAGTGAGCACACTGTTGCCTCAAGTATCACTGTAAGCATTAAAAGTCACCTTCACTGGAGCAAAGCTGCCTCATCCAAAAGCAGGACAAACAGACTGGAAGTGGACAGGCGTCCTAAAACGTTGTGCAAGTACTTATAGTAAAATGGTCAAAACACACAGAGTTAAGATTTTATTTCAATATCACATGCAGACATTAAAAGTGAATGATAATCACGCTGTATAAGGCAGGTTTTTGATCAAGTCCTTTAAAAAAGACAGTGTGACAGCAGCTGTCAGATTCATTACTCATACTTCCCCAAATGTCAGTGTTTTCATCATCTGAGTAATGCCGACAAAAATATGTTATATAATTCACCATTTTCAAAACTAGAAAAGGTCTTAATTTAAACATGCCTGTGGTTGGAGCAGCTCGACTCATAACTGTAACGAGTGAAACCAAGAACTGCGTCACCAGATTTATTTTTCTGCTGTGCCAACTTGAAGTAGCTTTCATGTAAATGCTCCACAGAACAACTGACAGACCCAGTGTGACATCACATGGATGGATTCCTGAACAGGCTCACCATAGCCAGGGGCCCTAAAAGGTCAGGGGCCCTGCGCCAGAGCTTCTATACAAAGTGACTTATAATATTTCTTGTTTGAAAGTGGCAGAGCTCAATCAACCCAAAAAGAGGTAAAACCACTACAAAGAGCCAGTGGTGGAAGATAACTAAGTACAATTACTCGAGTACTGCACATTTGAGGTATTTGTACCTTACTTGAATTATTAACATTATATCTTACTTTATATATTTCTACTCCACTAATTTGATAACTTTAGTTCCTTTGCAGATTTGGATGAAAAATAGTATAAACAATAAATCCCAATGTTTCATTATAGGTTAAGATGAGAGTTGATTCCAGGGGGCAACTCACAGCCTACCAGCAGTTTATACAGTGACTAAAGTGAGCTCCACTTTTACTAGCTGCAACATTAAGGTGTTGAAAACATGAATACTTCAATAAGTATAAATAAAGATAAAGAGAAGATAGACCATAAAGACAGAGAGAATTTACATTAATGGAACATTATGCATAATGAGCACTTCTACTTTTCAGCATACAAAACATCTGAGTACTTTCTCCACCACTGACAGACAGGCAACCACTTCGACTGCAGTCATTTACACCTGGTATTCAAATGTATCCTGACGCCTCATTAGAATAAGAAAACGCATGTTAATGCCAGAAGTAAAGCACTATGGTCGGATCAGCCTGACCACTTCTGCCTTGCTCTGCGTTGATCTCAGGTTGCTGCAAACACCATCAAGCACCGACAGCTGATCTGCCGCCACCACAAATGACTCTTTTACGCATCTTACTGTGGAGGACAGAAATCCGATCTCAATGAGGATAAAGACAATACATTAAAAAAATACCAGGTGTAAATGCAAAAGCAAGATCGTGCTGTTTATTATCTGGAAAACATATGTGGGTACAAATGGCCTTTTAATCCTAGGTGTAAACAAGGCGTTTTAGTCTATGGGTCCTCTGTAGGGCCGGTGATCCGTCCGTGACACACTGACTGTCCGCTATGTTTGCTCCATCAGCTGCAGCTTTTAAAGTCGTGTTAGAATTAAAGATGGAAATAAGTTGTTTCAACTCAGTGGAAACCAGCTGATGTAAAAGAGACTGAGATGACTTCGGTCAATAATCGTCACCCGGGGAGACTGAACATAAAACTGATAATAGTATCAATCCCAACACTAATAATAATAATAATAATAATAATAATAATAATAATATGTATGTAGTAATAATATCGTCCGTTAAACAAACGGTCATTTAAAAAATAAACAGTGACTGCGCTGCTGGTGCTAGCGGACCGCGGCTAACGAAGCTTAGATGACTCATGTGACAAATCGTGGCCAGATCTCTTATCTAGTGGTCGACTAATCACCAGAGAAGGTTGAATGTGGGGATGAAACACGGACTGACGGTGTGACACTGGTCTTCGCTGCGGGGACTCCTCTTTTGTGTGCTAGCTCCGCGGGTGTCAGAGCTACACTGCTAACGTTAGCTTATCTGACAACACGCTCATCGCATCCTACTGAACGCAGTACACAGACGGTATAAGATAAGTAAGTTGTTTATTTTAACAACTGACACAAATTGAAGTTTTTAAAACTCTTCAAACACTTACTTTATTTCAGTTTTCCCACTCTACGTCTGATAATTGAGCTCCACCTGCTTCTCCAGCACCGGGGTTTCGGTTGTCGCCGGCGTTTCCGGGAGAATGGACGAAACCATCCTTTTATGGGGGTGTACTGCGAAACACACGTTCCCATGCAGGGTGAAATATTTGCATACACGCATTTTTATAAAACGAGATTCATAAATCTAAATATCTAATCTTATACAAATAACATACATATTATTTGATTGAGCCAACAGTGAATCACGCAAGGAAAACGGTTAAATATAACGTCGCCTGTCCCCCACCGCACCAAGAAAGGTGAAACGTTCTCTTTAAAGGAATAATCCGGTGATCTTTTTGCTCTCATGTTGTTAGTGTCCGCAGACCACAAACTGTGTGAGATTATACACATCTGACCCATCAGTGTGACGCTAGCTTTACCTCAGCGTCTCTTGTCGGTATTTATTAGGATTTATTGCAATTCTGTTGGAGTAGACTGCATTAGTTTTAGCTTGGGGTACCTAATAAACTGACAACTCAGTGTTTAAATTGTTATTTCTGTTTTTTTGTTATTCACTGGGTTTCAAACCCACCAGTCCAGAATTCTTGTGTTTCACTGCTCAGGTAATGTAATAAGAATTGCACTTTTTAAGACTGATATAAGTTGTTTGTTTAATGTGAACTTTGGTCAGAATCCCTCCAACATGCAAACATTTCACTGTGTTCATGCTGAATAAACTGTGGCCGGAGCATGACCCTTCTCATGCTCCATCTTTTATCAACTTACCATTATACTGCAAAATCATCCCGTAGGTGTGTTTATCCGTGGAACCTATGTAAAGGTAAATGCATTCTTTTATTTTTGACATATTCAGAACCAGAATTTTATGCTGAACTGTTTTAAACATATTACCTTTCTGTGACTCAGTTTCAATAACTGGTATCATAGAAAGTCTCAGTGAAACAAAGCACAAAATTAAAATCCACCCACACCTGAGTCTGTAGTCTGCATTTGCTTTCGGTGACAACAGCGACTTGTCTGGAAATTAAGCAAAGAAAGAAAAGAGAAACCTCCGTCTTTACAGTTGACTTTATTTTGCCAGGAAATAAATTATTCAACTTTAAAAAATATTTGAACCAACCAAAATCAATACAGCACACGAAAGTAGTTCAACCACTCTCCCCCCTACTCCATCAACACAAAGTTTAATGTCTTTTACTTGATGTAGTGGCAAACATTCAGCTGGTTTAGGCTGTGACTGATTGTATTTAGTTCAAGTTTTGTTATCACGCAAGGCTACAGGTAAGTTGACTCCTCCCGCCGCCATGCCGTGCAGGCCGGGCTGATGGGTGAGAACAGGGTTTCATGTGAGAAAACCAAAGTAACCATGGCCCACTCCACAGGCTAAAATCCACTTCCAGCTCCTTTCACCTGAACTGAAGTTAGACCAGACATCTCTGACCAGGATAAAATGACTGGAAAATGCTATGAAAACAATTCACTTTCACCAGCTAATAATGATTATTGATTGTACTAAATATAACACATTCAACTATTGTTTAATATGGTTTAAAATACAGAAAGTCTGATAAAAAGGTTGGTAAAGTACCTGTATTTTAAAGTTACCATGGAGGGAAGTGACACCTTTGTATGCTGTAAAACACAAACAAATATTTGTTCCGTTTGTTATTCTCTTCAGTGTGTTTCAAACCATTTGGATGATGAAGACATTGAAGCTTGTTGTGCTGATGCACAAAAGTCTATGAAACTATGGATAAGAGTGTCATTCAATATGTTGACCAGATGATAAATAAAGTGGCTTATTAGATTAATAAATACCTGAAAAAAAATATACCCAGAACTCCGTCACATACACTCAGTGTCCACTTTATTAGGTGCACCTGTAGAGTCTCATGCACTCTAATACAGCTGTTCTGCTATGAAGTTTACTTTTATGATGCCTGTAAGGTTCAGTTTTGTCAGTGAGGTGTTAATTAAACTGTATGTTTTAGCACTGAGGTCATGGTTAGTGAAGGTGTTCTACTGGGCTGCAATATATCGAGGTGTTTATAATATTCTGCTACCCTCGTATATGTAAATAGGGAAGAGAAAACTTAATTAGAAACACCTTTCAATGTAATGTAGCCCGGTACAACACAAGCTTTAACCATTACCTCAGTAGTAAACATGTTATTTAATTTGCACATTTCCAACCATGTCAACAAAATGAGTTTTGTACAGACAGATGTTATGGCAGGGCTGTTGCCTTAGACTGCACTGGACTGTACTGACCATAAGTCTCTGTATATGTTGTCAGACACATCCCACATTCCTATAAATGGTAAAAATTCAAAAGTTAAAGGTGCAAATGACACTTTTTAACCAGATCTGAGAAAATGCTGCTGTAAGTGAGCTCTGGAATCTGGACAATTATCGGCTCATGTAAGGTTGAATAAGAGTGAGAGCTTGTGAAAGCGTGTTCAGAAATAACTTCAAAACCTGTGGTTGTCTATAACTCTGTGTGAAAAACCTGTGCATGACAAGCTTAACAATCAAACTAACAAGGCTGCAGCTGTACTCAGGTTACACTGGTGCTTCGAGTGAAATCAGCTATCAGCTTGCCAATATGCTGATGTTTAGCAGGTATAATGTTTAACATGCTCATCATGAGTCTAGTGTGTTAGCATGCTAATTAGTAGTAAACAAAAAGTCGAGCTGAGGCTGATGGAAGTGTGATTATCTTTGCATCTGACCTCTGGTATCTGGTCAGAAACCAAAGTGTTGGACAAATTCAAATATGATCATCGTGCTAGATGAACTTCGGAGAACCACGGCTATTATAATTTATGCTTTGGAAGCCATGAATGTCTGCACCACATTTCCAGGAAATGCGTGCAGATGGTGAGATATTTCAGTCTGGACCAAAGCATAAAAAAGCACATTTCTGAAGAGTCTATATTTTGTTTTTTTGAATTTGTTAACCTTTGTAAGGTTACACAAAAACTGATTAAAATAACTGCTTTTCTGAGGACAGATTCAAAGCAGAAACTGTGGGCGAAAACACTAACTTCACTGTGCTACACACACATACAGCTATATACACACACATTAACTGAACTGTAAGTTTATGATAAGGTAAAAATTTGTACTTGGAACTTAAATGTGTGTGTGCATGTGTAACATCAAAGTATCAAACTGAGTGCTGTTTTTTTTTTTTCCACACGAGGTGATGCACAACCACAGGTTTTGAAATTATATCTGAATATCATTTCACACACACACACACACACACACACACACACACACACACACACACACACACACACACACACCACAGGTTTATGTGATTGCTAGTTTGCTGACACTCACTGAGCCCATCTGGAATCACAGCGCACAACATAAACCTCAAAACATCTGGAAATGACATCTGTCCCAAGTCACAGGTTTAAACCAAAGCAGAAGAAAATTAAAAAAGACAGCAGAGGGAAAATGCTTGAATTGAAAATTTTAAAATTATATTTTTGTGTTATTTCATTATTTCCCTTGTGTTCTCAGTTCACTAAACTTGCCGGGTCTAATTTGAGTACATACTATATTTCCCAGAATGCCTTATGGTTTCATTCTGCTGTTTCAATCATATGTTGATGTAATGATGTAGAAATATAAATATAGATATCTGGCCACCCAACTGGTGATCACAGGGTAGACTCTGTGATCGTGCACTCAGCTCTTGTGTTTTGTTGCTGCTTTGTATTCCGGTGCATTTCCTGTAGGAATTGAACTCTGTGTCTTTTCACCTCAAGCTGTACAGAAACCAGAGACACAAACTCTTCATAGACACACATGGATGAGACAGCATATCGTAAATGCAAATGATTTTTTTAACTTGCTGGCAAACACTAAATGAGTGCAGCTCATTATGTTAAAGCTGTTAAATAAGTTGCTGATCGCAGAATGAAAGAATGAAGTATTGACATTCAGAATGCTCTGATTTCGTTTTTGGGACCAATCTCACTTTCCTCCAGTGTAGTCGAGAGTAAAAAAAAAAAACAGCTGGGAATCATTTGCAAAATACTAACTGAGCCAGGTCTGTGCATAGACAATAAAACTGCATAATGTGACTGACAGGGGAGTTTGTTTCACCTCAGGTACAAAAAACATTTCCAAGGAAAAGCTTCATTGCATTCACAATGAAGTGAGCTGAGAATAACAAGACAGTTCTTTTGTCTGTCTCTCTTTTTTTTGCAATTAGATCTGATTATTATCAGCAGCTTGGTCTTGTAGTCATAGACGATGAAAAGCTATTTCAGCGTTTTGACAAACTGCAGGTGTGAATCGAATCATTAAAGTGAATTAGATTAGTCCAATGATTAGTCTAATTTCTCTTTTCTGTGACTGAAGTGAAGCTGAAACGGGTTTGCAGTAAGTTAATACTATGGATCTCAGTACTGTGTCAGCACTGTGAACATACACAAAGAAAACATCTTTCAAAAAGAAAACAAAAACATTACAACTGACAAAGAGAGCAACATTCATAAATATAGAATAAATATAACAGATTCAGCCCCACACATTCACTGCTGTCTTTCTCCTCCCTCGCTCCTCTCAGGATTTGATGTTTTAGTTTAACAGGAAATCCAAAATCAGAGCAGAACAACAAAATCATGTCACCGAGTTGTACCGCAGCAGTACTTTCAGGACTGAGGGTGACAGCGTCACGATTTTAAATGAATGTATCCTCATTCCTGAGATGAAGTGTTTCTGACATGCACTCTTCAAGGATGCCGGAGGAGTAAAGTTCTTTTCTCTGTGATCTCAGTCCAACTGATAATATTGTTTTGACTTTGACTCTAATTCACTGTGCGGAAGTTTCTGCAGTTGACCCTGTGTGACAGTGCACAACATGTCCAGGAGCTGCTGTGGGAATTATTCTTTAAAACCTAAAATACATCAAAGGTCTAAGCAGCATTAAATATGCAGCGACATGACGACACAGCAACTTAGTCTGAAAGTTGGCTGCTGGAACTATTTCAGCTGTTTTCAAGAACAAGTCAGTCCTTGGACACCACACAAACACCACTGTCACCTCCCTATAACTGCCTCTGGAAAAAAAAAAAAAATTAACTCATTTTAAACAGTGGAGATTTTTCTTTGGAGAACAGAAAGTCGCTGCAGACTAACTGAGCCAGGCTCTCAAGAGCAGATGCTGTGAGAAACACTTCATTTCATCTTAAAGAAGATGAAAAATAACTGATATGATTTTGTGCACCCTGCAGCAAACTATCAGGAAGGTGATTCGTCACACGGTCACATTTTCCACACTGTGAAGAACTTGTACTTAAAACTATTTCATCAGCATTTTTAAAATGAAGAGTCTAATTTTACTGATATATGATGCTGTTAAATATTAAAAGCCTCATTTTGGAATAAAACTCTTAAAGGATAGGTTCAAACTTAAAAACAACCAATCTTGATTTTCCATCCTCTTTTCCATACTGACCTCCACTGATGTCTCACTTTTTGATTTTTTTAATTTTTAAAATAACTTATAGATATGTGCAATATTTAAGATATGTCCAGAACGGGGCCATTTACAGTTGAAAAGTGAACCTTTTTCCATTTCTGTGCTGCAGTTATCAGACCAACATCTAGTATACACTGATACTGATCTGTGATAAATCAGTACTCTGCTACACACCACTGATCAGCAGTTTCTGTCATCACAGAGCCAGTAAACACAAGGTCACAGTAACTCCGCTGAAATTAGCTTTGTGGATTTTACCTTCATTTCTTACAGTGGACTGGACTCAACAATACCCTCTACATACAAATATGACCATGGAGAATAAAATCAAGATTAGAAGTCTGAACCGATCCTTTTGAGCACAGATTCTGAGATCATACGAGACACCGTGAAAAAAATCATGTGGAAAATATAGATCATGGTTTACAGCTTCTCAATGGGGACATCGAATAAACCACATCATGATCATTAGTGCAACTAAAACCATGTGACCACACATCTTGCATCAAATGGCTGCTTTGCTTCAACACAGTCAATCTGTTGAAACAGGCGACGCTGTGGGTTTGGGCATAAAGGGAGAAGAGAGGGCAACACACACAGATCATGACAGCTACATGAACACTACAACAGTTCACTGTTGGACGCTGTTCTGCTTTGGCAAAAGACCCCAAAATACAGCAGCTCATTCAAGCGTGGTTCCCTCTAATTTTGTTCATGTGTAACAGTATTTTCCTGGAACTACACTGTGCAAAGAATGACACTCTTAGTGGATTAATGAGGTAAAAATTCAGTGATGGGGTTTTGTGTTTCTATTTTACTGATGCACTTAATATTAAAAAAAAAAAAAAAAAAAAAAAAATGAAGCACCTGGTCATAATTTTAGTCATGTCCCTCTTTGATGCATCAGCTCAGGTTTTTACACACTAAATAAATAGTTTGCAGTTTGAGTATTGTCCCACACAGACAGAGGTGTCAGACAATATATGTTTATCTGCTGATAAACTTCACCTGACACATGAGGCCTGAAAAGACTAAACATCTGGATTTAAATGGCAGCTGGTCTCAAATTCCTCAAATGTTCAGACAAAGTGTGACAGACCCTCCACTGAACAAAAAAAAAAATATCATAGAGCAGCATGCTGTTAAAAGTGCACACACATACACACATTTAAAAGACCAGATACACATCATGCACCCAAACCCCAAACACACACACACGCACACATACACACACACACAATTTGGCAAAAAACTCCTCGGTAGTTTGAACTAGTCTCTCCATCCCAGTCCGCTCCTCCTCAACGGCAGCTTTCACTCGCGGCTTTTTGCATTCCCTGTTCACAAATAAGACCGAAGTAGAGTAGGAGGGATGCAAAATGGCTGCCGCTCAGATGACAGCTGCAGCGTCAAGTGAAAACGAAGGATTGATATCAGCTTGTTCCATTTGTCCTCCTTTCCCTCCTCACTGCTCCTCCTGTTCTGCAGTCTGTTGCTGATGTGAGTAAGGCAGGAAGTATTCCATTGAATTGTCTCACTGTTTTTCCTCTGAGCTGCCGGCAGACGCTGCTCGCTGCTGTCCCCCTCCTCTGATCTCACACTAGAGGGTGGCAGAGACAAAGACAGCCCGATGACTCGACGCTATGCCTTGAAATGACATTCCGAAAACACACTGGCGTCTCACAAACACAAATAAATATCCACGCTTTTGTTGAAAAGGCTATTCCTCGTCCTTCAACACACACTCCCTACTTATCATCACCCCTCTTCTTTTCTTCAAACACGTCCTCGTCCCTCTCCTCTTGCAGGTTTTCAAAGCGCTGGTCGCAGGCCAGGAGTAAAAAATAGAGCAAGAAAGCACACCCTCAGTCGCTGCTTAGGCCATGTAGATGAAGGTGTTGATGTCTGCCTCGTCCCTCTTTATGTACTTGTGTTCGATGAGCCATTCGATCTGCTCTTTTATCATCTTCTTCTGTGGCAGAAACATGTTCTTCAGGATCTCCACCAGCTCTGTCTGCAGCTGGGCGTTGCTGATCCTCTTCCTCATCTTCATGATTTGGATGATGGCCTCCTGAGCGTGGAAAAAAGAACAAATGTTACACCTTTACAAGCTCCACAGGCTGTATTGTGAAAAACATGAAACTAAGAAAAGCTGGAGAAGAAGGAAAGTTGCAGAGGTTAATAATGTCCTACATGAGCAGCAGAATACACAGTTGTAACCAACCGTTTCTGCTTTGAGGGTATACGGTCTACAGTCCATCTGCTCCTTCAGAAGAAAGTCAATCCTACATCTACAAACTGTAATGTTAGCAGCAAAGATACAACCTTCAAAGACACAAGAAGAGTGTGACGGGGGGTTAAAAAGTAAAAAAAAAAAACAAAACAATTCAACATGAAAAGAAAATTGAACTTGAGAAATGAGCCCCAAATCGCTCTTTTCCCAACATCTAGATAAAATCCTTTGTGTTTTCATACCTGAGTTCTGAGTATCCTGAGCTGAACGATTCCTTCGTTCTCCTCCTCTCTCATTCGCTCAGTCGTCAGCTGCAGCCGACCAATCAGATTGATCTTTCCCCGCTTCTGCACTTTGGAGTTTTTGCTGAGAAAATAGCAGACACAATGACACAGATGATCAGTGTGCCTAATATTTTAGGTTGAACTGTCATTTTGAGTGAGTATAGTCTGCATAGTTATAGGGTGGAGCAGACCTGAACGTGCTTGTGGGAGTCAGAATATACAGATTTAGTACAGACTTACAATTTTAAATTTAATCATGCTGCTTTAAATATCAGTGATTTAATATATAATGACACAATTTACATAAAAACATGTCATCACTGAATAACATCATAGATCAATGGGGGCTTCCAAAACTCCACATTTTTCAGAATATTAAGTTCTTAGGAACAAAAGGTCATTTGCTATGTTTTTTTTTTTTTGTTATTTTTTAAATCAATGAGAGAAAAGTATATAACATTTATCTTATTTCTAGAAACAGCACAACATACATGAGGGAGAACTCCTGGTTGACGTAGAAGAGCGTGCTGTCTGTGAAGTCTTTGGGCGAGTTAACTGGAGGGTCGTAAGACAACACCTGTCTCTTCAGCTTGGGGAAGGCAACCAGAGACTGCAACAGAGACAGAGAACAGATGCTAACAAAGATGTATACAGTCAGCTTGCATCATGACAATCCAAAAACCCACATTCATATTGTCTCAGTTGATTAACTGTCTTATACAGGACTGTGCTATACAGTTGTACTGCTGTTTAATTACAACAGTTTTCAAAGATGTGTTACCAAGAGAAGGAATTATAAACACATATAATATTCCATGATATAAACTGCTCTCACACTCCTGCTGTTGTTTTTGTAGATCAGAAGAGGCTTTGATGGCCTCTGTTTTGTTTTTTATTAAATTATCCAATAAAAGTCAATGTAGATTAGTGAGACTAATATTTTATGGCTGGATGTATTTTCTTAACCAGGACTGGCAAAGAATGTATTTTTAACCTCAGTAAATATTGTAATGCTGTGCACTTGTAATGTAACTGGGTTAAAGTAAAGGTCAGACCCAGAGTGTGCGGCGTAGCTCTGCGTCAGGAAGCTCAGTGGCCAGTTTGAGGTTCTCAAAGCTGATTCTCTCTCTGGGTCTCTGGTTCCAGGCAAACAACACGGCCAGCTGGAAGGTCGTCACCTCCAGGTCGTATTGACCCACCTCATTTTTAAAGGTGATCTGCGCAGAGAGGGAGGAGAAACAGAGGAGAAAGCAGAGGAGGTGAGAAGGACAGAGTGTTCTTTCAGGAGAACACAGTGATTCTGTCAGTTTGGTGTGGTAACCTGACAAGTGCTGAAAAGAATAAATCTGAGAAAATACTTAGCCGCTCTGTAATGCTGTCCTGTTTTTGTTTATCTTGTGCATACATGAGAGCCCTTGTGTTCATGATACAGTCCTGCCAATGGTTTCCTGCCATTTCAATGATCAACAGTTGGTGGCCTTGGTGCCAACAAACACGAGGAAGAAGAGGACTGCTAACAAGCAAACATGGAAGAAAACAATGTGCTTTTCTAAAAAAAATTCTAAAAAACACGACCGACTTTCACACTGCCAGACAAATTTGCCTTTCTGTACAGACTGAGAACACAGACACACAACTGCAGGGAGCAACATCATCACGTGCACCTACAGAGCTCACACTCACAGACAAGCTGCTCGCCAGCTGCCAGGCGTTGTGTTAACATCACTGCCAATTGGGGCTGAGAAATGCTTGCGAACACAGCAGAGACATTTGACCCTGTGAATGCCAATTGCACCTCTTTACACTGCCAACAAAAGCCCAGTTTTAGTGGGTCTTAGCAGGTTTTTTGACCAACTGGGGGTGAGACATGATCCATTTTACCAGACCCCTGGTAAGACACTGTCTGTGTCTGTGTGTATGCTCTGTAACTGCATGTGATGAGATTGCTCCTTGCAGTTGTGTGTCTGAGACATCTCAGTCCGAACAGAAAGGCAAACTCAGTCTGGAATCGCCTGTTCTTAGTGGATTTACTCACTTATCTGCACAAATTTTGGTGTAAAAAGGGTATGAAAGGGGCTTTAAATGATAAATCTTTGGCACTTTAAAGTTATTATCCATAAGATTTTTTGTCATTTCAGACACCAGTTTTGATAAAAGTGCATGTCATTCCATGTATTTACATTCAGTAAGTGCCAATCTGTATAGTAAGTGCAACTGTTACTAGCACAATGCGCCATACCTGCATGGGATTCAAACGAAGCATGTATGTACTTCAGCGCTAATTACTTTACTGTAACTGTGTCTCATTGACAGAAGCCTCCCTGTTTACTGACAAATTTCTACAGCCATATCATATACGTTAATGCTAACGCACACCAACCTTTCCCACCACTGCTGCATCACATGAAAAGCATTCAACCGACAAGCCTTTCTTTTACCGTGAAGCAGTCACAGGAAATATGATGCATTTGTCATGGCATCTACAAAACAGGACAACGGTCTGTCTGTGACTTCAGCTGACAGACCATTTTTTGATTTTCGCAAGGGAGGAATGAAAGAAGTAGAAACGGCCACAGTGAGCTGTTAGAGACAGAGCTGCAGGCCACAGCCTGCACACCTCCCCCTCATCAGCAAACTAAGTAACTTCTTTTGGAGATACAGAAAAAACAAGGGAAAAGAAAAGTGGGTTAAAGCCTCCAACTGATCCAGAATGCGGCAGCACGAGTACTGACAGGAACAAGATCACATCTCTCCTGTGTTAGCCTCTCTGCATTGGCTCCCTGTAAAATCCAGGATAGAATTTAAAATCCTCCTCCTCACCTACAAAGCCATTAATGGTCAGGCACCATCGTACCTTGGAGAGCTTATAGTTCCCTATTTTCCCAATAGGACACTTCGCTCTCTAAATGCAGGTCAACTTGTGGTTCCCAGAGTTTGTAAGAGTAGAATGGGGGCAGAGCCTTCAGCTATCAGGCTCCTCTCCTGTGGAACCAGCTCCCAGTGTGGGTTCGGGAGGCAGACACCCTCTCTACCTTTAAGATCAGGCTTAAAACTGTCCTGTAAAAGCTTATAGTTAGGGCTGGCTCGGGTATGTCCTGACCCATCCCTTAGTTATGCTGCTATAGAGCTAGACTGCTGGGGGATTCCCATGATTCACTGGGCGCTCTCTCTCTATTTCTCTCTCTCTCCCCCTCTCTCTCTCTCAATGACTTCATGCCATTAACTTTGTATTTTTTTTCTCTCCCGTAGTTTGTGCTTCTCCTCTCTCTCCCTCTCTCTGTCCTCATTCTGCAGGTATCTCTGCCTCGGGAGCAGCAGGATCCAGATCCACCACTACTCATCTTTACTATTAACCACTGTTACCTGTCATTATTATTGATAACACCATTACCTACACAGCTGTTCCTGGTCTCTCTCTCTCTCTCTCTTCTCTCCCCTCTCCTCCCCCTCCCCCTCTTTCTATCTTCTCCTAAACCCAACCGGTCGAGGCAGACGGCCGCCCACCCTGAGCCCGGTTCTGTTGGAGGTTTCTTCCTGTTAAAGGGAGTTTTTCCTCCCCCCTGTCGCCAAGCGCTTGCTCTTTGTGGGAACTGTTGGGTTTATTCTGTAACAAAGTAAGGTCTTGACCTTACCCTGTAAAGTGCCTTGAGATAATGTATATTATGATTTGGCGCTATACAAATAAAATTGAATTGAATTGAATTGAAGTGAGGATGAATACGAGGAAGATAAAGTTGAGGGAGAAGAGAGAGAGGAGAGAGTGCAGGAACAAAAAAGAGCCTTTGTCTCAGTAATCTTCAAAATCAATTTCCATTTTCCAGGAGTGTAAAAAAATTACGTTTTAACTCTTGACTTTTGGCAGCAGAAACCATGCACAGGCTACTATCTACTTGTCTACTCACAATGCCATTTGACATGAGGTGATGCCAGTGGAGTTTGCGACCACTGTGATTCCTCTTGTAAAAGTCTTCCACCTCAGGGATCAGGTCCTCCAGCTCTGTGGGCAGCGAGACAAAGACCTTCTCACTGCTTCGTGACCAAGCTCCAGCGTTCAGGATTTTAATGTTCACGCTGTCCGCTGTGGGAAAAAACAGGAGACTCTGATAAAGTGCAGCTTTAAAACATATTATTTTTCTCATTTGTGTTTAGGTAGCAAAACAACCCAAATACTAGAAATCTTTAATCTCTGCAACTGATAAAGACACTTGGAGAGATTTAGTGATTGTAAATTTAGTATCATCAAAACTTATTTTCAGAGAGAAATGACAGAAAAACAATGTTTGATGAAAAACTTTTGTTTCTGTTTGTTTGTATATGAGGATTTAACTGAAACTTGTGCATGCTAATTGAATGTAAATTACCATTAAACAAACTAAATGGGCTGCATATATATAGATAGATAGTATTTTTATCCCAAGCACTTACGAAAAAGGAGCCAAGGATTGAATGTACCTGTGATCGGTGGATGCTGAGCCACAGCAGTTCTCTTAGCGATACAATTCATTAAATGATGGTATCACTAGTCTTTATTTGTAACACAGTTGCATTTAAATCAAACTGTGATTATCAAATTCAATCTGAAAAACTTGCAACTGCTTAAAGCAGACAGCAAACTCCTCTGTTCACTCAAACAAGCTTGTTGTCATCAGTTTCTCTCCCAAAACGTAGTTTTCAAAATGTATCCAAGTGCTGAGTGAATAATGTCATTGCTCTAATGTGACTGTGTTCATGTTCCCACAGTTTGTGTTGTCAGCTGCATGAAAGGACTGATGGAAAGAAAAACTGATGAAAGAGACGTTTTACTGCAAAGTGGTAATTTTCTACTGATTTGTGTCAGTCTTGTGTCAAAGTGGTTTACGCTGTTTTATGTAGTGATTCAGTTTCTAAGAGACTAAATGTCAGTTCTGTGTGTGTGTGTGTGTGTGTGTGTGGTACCTGGCAGTGCCAGCTTGTTGTGTTTGTGCATCTCTTTGAAGACCTGATTGAGGTCCTCTGACACCTTGATGTCCTGAAACATCCTGGCCAGCTTGTTCACATAATCTGCAGGCATTCCTACTTCCTACACACACGCACGCACGCGCACGCACACACACGCACGCACACACACACACACACACACCAACAACAACAACAACAACAACAACAACAACAACAACAAAGCAAAGGAGAAATTAATTCACTGCATACTTGTTTTCAGACATTTTTCTTTGATCTAGCTGATTGCAGAACCTTTTCTGAAATTTTCAGTACCAACCAAAAAATTTTTGACTGGACGTTTCCTCATTTAAATCATAATATTGCCAATTTGATTTGATAGGGATTGGTGGGTAACCTCGACCATTTAAGCCAATGCAGATACAGCATGTCTGATTTTCCACAGTGCAGCACAGTAAAGGGCTTTGTTTTCCTCACTGAAGTGTTGCTGTTGATGTTGTTGTTAAAACTTTTCCTCAAATACATGTTTATATTTTGTTGTGATAAAATGAAAACACATTTAAAATGTTCTGCTAACTCGCTGACAAATACATCACATTTATTAAAAATGCTTCACAATTAAATCTCCTGCTTATTCACCAGTGTAAAACTTTATATGTGACACATCAGTAGCAGGAATCATTGGATTGGCATGAGCAGTAACAGTATTGAAAATAAACTACAAAACTAACAATTCCATGACAAGAGCTGAACGTAGCCAGGCTTTGTCTCCTGTCACCATTCTCTACTCTCTGTCTGAGTGTCTGACAAAGAATTTATGAAAAGTGGGGGCAACCCAATAACTGAATGGTTAAGGCACATACCATGTAGGCACATAAGCTCTGAGCAGGTGAGTCCCCACCTTGGCGAGTCCTCGGTTTGCTGCATGTCATTCCTCCCTCTCTCTCCCCACATTTCCTGTCTCTCTACACTGTCCTATCAAGTAAAGACAGAAAATGGCCAAAAAAAAAAAAAGATTTAAGAGGAGGATAACTCACTCTCAGCCACTCCACCATGTTCTCTTCAATCTCGCTGTCCGCTGAAATGTCCAGAATCAGGCGGCGGGTCAGGTGAGCTTTGTGGTAACGCATGAACACATCTTTATTCTGGACATACTTCAACACCAAGAGCTGCAAGCAGACACCATAAAAGAGGAGATCAGTGGGAGAAAAGAGGGAAAAGGGAAGGAAAAAAGGTAACAGCCAGGCTCACAGGACAGAGACTCACCACTTCTTTGAGTTTGAGCTCGATTTCCTCTGAGGTGAGTTTCTTGCTAAGAGGAGTTTTCCTCAGCAGCATATCACAGTAGTTTGCCAGCAGCTCTGGACACTTTGACTCCGGCTGAGTCTTCATGCCCACACTTGTTGAATGGGGAGACACACACAATTAAATGCAGACCATAACATCGTGACTAGTTTGAATCAAACAGAAATGACCTTGCATTCTTGATTTTGGACAATAACTCTAGGTTGTTCCACATCTACAGGATAAAACAGGTTGTTCACCCTCACCCTTTCTGTTTCATAGGCAGCTCCAGTTTAAAGATCGTGGCATCATTGACAACAGCTTTGTAAGCCTGGAAACAGAAAACAAGTAAAACTGATTACCTGCATTGTCACAGAGGACAGTGGAGGACCAAACATTTATTATCTATTAATCAGCGGGTTATACCAGTTAATCAATTGTTGTAGTCTACGAATGATCAGAAAAAAACAAAGATGTGAAACTACAGCAAATTGTCACATTTGTGGAATTAATCAACTAATCTGTTAACTGGCAGAGTTGTCCGGACTCCTACAAATGTTTCTTTGCGATGGACCCAAATATAATGTGATGAATTAGAACGGGCTGTTTGATCTGTACCGTGGACTCAATATGGATCAATTCCAGGATCACTTCCAGTAGATGATGCTGTTTAAGAATTTACCAGTGGAATATTTAAATCCTAACATATGAAGTATCATTTGTTTTAGTTGGATCAGCCAATAAGAACAGCTGTTTCCAGCCTTGACAGCCACTGAGAAAGCAGAGTGTTAGAAAGGGAAAAGTGCTTCCCAAAGTACCATGAAAACATGCCATCAAGTGTTTTAATTCATTTTATTACTACATTCAGATAAACCAAAAATAAATTAAATCCCTTACAACTGGTTAAATTATGTGCCCTCTTTAGGAATGGGTGGTGACGCTTTATTTTACACATCTTATCTCATAATTAATAGACGAAGTTCAGAGAGTTATTTAGCTGTGTTGAGTTTAAAAGCTGCTGTTAATTTCCAGAAAAAAATCCTTTAAGGAATTGCTGCTTTTAAAAAGAAAAATCATACACTGATTGGAAACATTTTTGCATGTTCATCAGACTTACTCAACCACTGACTAAAAGAGTCTAATTTAGCTTGTTCTGCATTTAATTGGCATTGATTATTCAGTAGTTTACCAACTGAACACTGTAACTGAGAAATTATTATAAATATATGGACCTGTTACACAAGTCTTACACAATGTTTAATCAAATCATTCATGTCGCACTTTTCTTGCTATATGCCATTGTTTTAACTGCACTGTGTATACTGTGTGTACACCATGCAGTGTTAACATAGTCTTGAGTCAATAAATCTCAGTGTGAAAGTAAAAATAAGTGACAATGATGCTGATGGCGATGATTTTTAATGATTCAAAAATCAGACACAGCATTTTATTCTCTATTCTTTTTTTCATCTTTATCTGAGGTTTTAATTTACTTACACCTCGTTTACACACAAACTCAAATTTTCATTTTGGACTGAAGCTCTAAATAACATCCCGACACCAGCCAAGACTAAACAATCTCAACTTGACACAAATGTGGTCTGATGTGTGGGAACAACAACCTGGAGACATCTATCACGTCTTCGTTTGATTCTCCTGGTAAACAGCTGTTAGGCTCAAACACAAGTGACAGGCTGCTACTTTGTCTCCACATGTGTGAAGCAGCGTCAAGCTGCCCTGTGGCCTGTGCTACAGGCATCGGTCTTTTCATTTAGCTGGTCATCCAGTCTTTTAAGCTCATGTTCCTTAACTGTGTGAAGCTTTGGGAGTCAGAGAACACAGACCTTATCTCTTGCTGTGAGGAAGCGAGGGTCGTCCTGGAAGGCTTCCTTCACTAGTTTACTGAAGCGGTTAAACAAAGTCAACAACTGCTCCACGTATTTCTCAGAGTCCTGGACAAACACAAACACGCATACACACACATTTTCAAACTATTGTAAATGTGCAAGCTGCCCTCCAATATTATCTCTGGTCATCTTTTTCACTACATGTCCTCTCGCTCTGAGTTGTGAACCAAAACATTGCTGTGCCAAAACTCAATACTGATGCCACCCACTAAATCTTAGTTTCCTGCTCTAAACATATCTACTGTACCACGAGCGCTTCAACTAAGGTAAACTGAATTCTGGGATTACTTTTAAAAGAAGTCAGTAAGTAAGTCATCACATTTTAACCTTTGGTCATTCAAGAAAAATTTGTTTTACTACTTTTGGCATTCTGCCGCCAAAAGTAGGTCAAATGGGAAAGGCACTTCAAATGCTAGAATTGTGACTATAAATAACTATGAAGGCACTATCTGGCCTTGTTTGCAATGGCTGACAATAATATTCGAAAAAAAGACTGAACACTGATAGCACCCAGGAGGCAGGTTATCATGTCCAAACTCACAGGGTATTTATTACTCCACTGTGAAACACTTTTTTACACTGCACCACCACTAATGGTTCCTCTCTGTTTCCAGGATAAATAAATTAAAAGTCCAGGTTTAATCATGACCACGTGTATAAAGTGAACATGAGATTGGGGAGATGTACAACTGTGGGTGTAATAAGTGTGTGTTTGTGCACATACAGTAGTGATAGTCTCAGCAGCAGCCACCATGTCTGCTAGTCCAGCACTGATGATATGTTCCTCCAGGTCTTTCAGCATTGGCTCGATCCCACTGGGAACCTTGTCCATCAGTGAAAACATCAGGTGAAGCTCTGCCCCAGGGAGAGGAAAATCAGTGTCACACACAGGACAGGAAGCAGAGGGGCTGCATCCAAAACTTCATGCACCTGCAGTTACAGGTGAGTAACTGAAGTCCAGCAGGTAGAGGACTGTCCAAATCCACACCTCATCAAGTCTGCATTTGGTCTCAAGCTCAGTTTCTGTAAACTTCCATAGAGGCTCCACCAAACTTCATACTTGTTCATAAAGTTACCAGTAACTCTTCGTAATATAGATTAAATACTACTACTGTTAAATAATAATAACAACAACAACAACAACAACAACAACAGATATTACAGTTTGTGTTCTCCAAAACAAACAAGGCTTACGCTTACTTTATCTTTAAAAAAAAAAAGGCACATGACACAAATATGACAGCAGCACAGTGTTACTCACTGTCTGTCTCGTTGCGTTTGATCATCCCTGGACATTCAGCTAAGATGGTCTCTTTGAACGAGGTCACCAGAGCATTCACACAACACTCCATAAGCTGCGAGGACAAACAGAAAACAAAGACTCACTGTAGGAGCAACTCTGAAATAAATGAACACACATCACATAAATCTAATCAGACTCCTCAAAGGTCAGAATCTTCTTTTAGGATATGTTTGGTTCTGCTTGGTGCTTGAACTAAGGCAAAGAAAACCCTAAAAGGAAGGTTTTCTGAGTTAATGGAGACACAGATTGACATCGGATATTCACAAGCCAGCCATTCTTGAAAGACCCAGTCAGATCTGACAATATGCCCTCGTTCGTTTGTGACTGGGCTGTAAAACCTAAATAAACCAAATGTAAAAAAACAGCCAGAAAACAAAACTTTAGTTCTTTTTATTCCTTTCTCCGTGAGCTGAATGAATAAAAGAAATGTAAATCATACTGTAGAACCCAAACAATACATTGCTATGGCTGTATTGTATTATCTGCATAGATGGTTAATGTGCAACAATTAACTGCAGTCGGAAATGGCTACAACATGTTTGAGCTAACTTATAAACCATGTCTCAGGCTCTGTAATGCTGTTCAACACCCATATACTGTAAGTAATGTGACAAGATGACCTGAAAATGCAAAAACTTAACTCATGAGGGACACATGAGGGAAATAACTGACTAGAGAACCTGAAAAAAATAAAACTGCAAGTATCCATACTTCAGATCAGATCCTGTCAAAGATACTCACTGCTTGAACAGAGTTACATTCACGACGTGTCTCCAGATATCTAAGTGCTCTCTTCTCCTCTTCTCTCAGCTTTGCATCTGCCTGCAGGGAAACACACAGTTACACAAAATACAGACACTTAGAAGCAAGGTTATACAAACTCTGTGTAAACCAACAATTAGAATACCGTCCTACACACAGACAAAGATGCAATTTTGGGTGTTTCTGTCCAAGTTTAGCTTAATTGTATAACATGGTGAAACTCATGTTTGCAATTTGTAATATTTTAATGACATTTTGTTGAAAAACATTTGAAACTGTTCAGCAAAAAGACAAAATATGCTACTTTGCATGGTTGCATATTTTCCATAAACTCTTTACCCTGGGTTAAAACCACAAGTTACATCAAACTGCTGGCATATTGAGGGAGGCGTGATTTCATAGGTTAAATTCATTTGTGAGCACATTAAACAGTACTCCCCTCCTCATCAGAGTATTTGTTAGTGGCGTTCTTTCACACATTTAAAAGTAACCATATCCTTCATACCAATACTTCTAATTGTAATAATCAATATTATTATCATTATTTGTTATTATTATTACTCTCCTAACCCTCTGGTAGGAGATACAGAAATCTGAAGTCCCGCACAATTAGACTTAAAAACAGTTTTTACCCGTGGGCCATCAGGCTAATAAATCTTAATCTAAGCAATTAGCTCTTCTAATCAATGTGCAGTAACAATGCAAATATTTTCTTTTTTATTTAACAGCTTATTTTATAATATTTATTTCTGAATGTCTGTCTGATTTTTATAAGTGTTTGCCTGTTTTTATGTATGTCTGTCTATTATCTATTGTACTTGTTTGCTGGATTGTCTTGTTTTGCACCTAACAGATACTGCACTGCTAATTTCTTTGTCCATTTGTATTATTGTACAACAATAATAAAGGCATTCTATTCTATTCTATTCTATTCTATTCAATTCTATTATTGTGGCATACATATTTCATGTAGTTCTGGACGCCGTTCTGTTGCAGGTAGGACGGTGCCTGTGTTCTGTAAAACCTCTCTGTAGAGTCCAGGTAGGCTTTCTCAAAGTTATCCCTGTAGATTTGCAGCTTGTCCTCTGGGTTTGAACACAGGTTCACTGGTGTGAGAGAAAGACAGAGAGTGGGACAAAAAGTGGTCATTAACTAGTGCTTTTTCTTAATAAGTGCATTCAGTTCATTGTCTGTTTTTTTCTATCATCTCTTCCTTTATATTTACAGTAGAAATGTAGAAGTAAGGGTTTATTTAATTGAACAGATTTGAAATACTATTGTATCTTCATTTCTGCCCATACCAATTGTTTCACACATTAGCAATAATGTCCATCTCTGTGTTTCTGTGCCTGCCACATGTTTATTCCTGTCCATCTTACCGTACGACTCTCGTACTCCTATAACCAGCTGGGAGTCAAAGGCCTCCCCCAGCCTCTCAGCGTGCACCAGCTTCATGGCGCTGTCCTGCAGGCGACTCTTTATGTTGGAGAAGATCGACTCGTTCCACGTGTCCAGCATCAGCTGGAAAAATAAGGTAGGGCAGTAATAAATGTACAATAAGTGCACCAGAAATGTTAAGTAGTAAGTTACCCTTCATTTCCTTTCATCCAAAAACAGTCAAGTTCACTTTATTTATGAAGTGCTTTTAATGAAACTTCTTCCATCTGCCTGCTGAATCATTCCCTCACCCACAGCTTCCTCCTCCACAGCACTTTACCTGAAATCCTTTTTCTGAGACCTTCTTCACAAGAAGCAAATATCACATGATTCATACTTTAAGCTATTATCTCATAGGAGGATTTTATGCTAACTGACCTTTACTTACTCACTGCAGCCCACTTGTAACACTGATCATTTAGGAATATGTTTTCCTCCCTGTGAGCCACTTCTCACATCTTCTCCATCTCACAAACTCTTCATTTCCTCTGCCTTTTACAACTCCTCTCCTTTGTTTTCCTCTCCTGTGTTCTTTAACGTGCTTCAGTTGCTTATGATTTTAAGTCGTTCCGACTTAATGCTTCTTTTTCTTTTCTATTCATCTATTCCCCTCCAGCTTCTCTCAACTATTATGCAAAATCCTATTGTAGCCACGCTGGCGTTCTACATGCTCCTGTTGCTTATCTAGTTACTTTCTCTTCTCTTCCGCTTATGTCATCTCATCATGTCATTCCTCCTTCTTTTATTCGTTGTGCCTGTTGTTGTTCAGCCATTCCACTGAAATCTCTCAAACTGTGGGGTTTTCCCACCTCCCCCTCTCACCTTCCGTACGATGCTGTCCTCCATGTTTGTTTTCTTGTTACTGCCCTGTTTGCCCATCAGTGTGATTTCCAGCTGACAGAAGGGTTTGGGCAGGATGTCGCACTGAGTGAAGAACTTCCTCCACTCTACGATGTAAGCCTTTAGAAGTGCTGTGTCGTCCTGATGGCTCAGCACCCGCTGCCATGGCAACAGATGCAAGCAAAAGTTAGAGGTGATAGAGATCAACAAATAAATACTTATGAAACACCCTGATCCTTTGTTCTGTGCAACAATTTCCCTACTTCCCTATCACTTTCCAGAGGAGATGTGGTAATGACAGGCATCTCCACAATGGAGCAGCCCATTCAGTTTGTCCAGGACTATGGATGTTCTGGGGACCAATTCTGAGGTTTGTAGAGCTAAAACTATGCGGTGGCATGGTGCAGTCCACAGCTTTCAAGTCAACTCAGCACCTTTCATAGACTTTGGCAGTTCAAGGGGCTTAACAGCAGCATAAAAGCAACTTAATAAAATCATGTTAAACTGCCATTATATTGGGGGCGGCCCGATGGCAGAGTGGTTAGGGCGCGTACCACATGAGCGGATGCTCTCAGCAGGCGAGCGCCAATTCGACTCCTGACCAGCCCGACTCTTTCCTGCATGTCATTCCCCCTCTCTCTCTGCCCCTTTCCTGTCACTCTCTACTGTCCTTTTCAATAAAGGCAAAAAATGCCCAAAAAATATATCTAAAAAAAAAAAAAAAAAAAAACTGCCATCTGAAAAGGGCTTAAACACACATACATATAAGAACAAATACACATGAACACACAACTCACAGCCTGTGCTTGTTTGATGAAGTCTAGGATGTCCTCTTTGAGGGCTTGGTGGATTTTGGCTGGTCCTTTATCATCCCATAGACACACAGCATGGACGTCTCTGGCAGACAAGAAGGAAATTAAATGGAGTGAAGTTCATTCAAGTTCAGTATTAAATGTGAATGCCAGTGTGTCAAAAACAGCATATCTGATACTTGTTAAACTTTACAGTACATGTGACTTTCAGTGAGGTGATGGAGAATCCATCGATGCAGACTGCTGCCACTGAAAACAGCAACATCTTGGACGGTCCTGGTTCTTCCTGATATAATTTTCAATAAGCTTATGTTGCAAAGCAAGAAATACAATTCAACACTTTCTGACATTTCTTTGAAACAAAACTGAATTCAAGCAAAGTGTCTGAAGTTTAAAATAGTTTCAAAGTGTCAATGTCACATTCTCATGGAGAATCAAGGCACTGAGGGCCACAGCAGGGAAGGAACAGGAAGATAATGCAGCATCAGGACAAAGGTTTCAATTTCAACCCAACATTATGGTCACTGAGAAAATACTGCAAACACTGTCAGCCTGGGCTGTAACTTAGTTTGCAGAGTAACACACTAACACCTGCCTGGCAGAGACTGCAGAGCATACATAAGTGAAACCTGCCTGAACTTTTCATATTCACTGGTTTTGTCCCAGCATATTTGAGGCTCCTCCAAACTATGCAACTCAAACTCTGGGTCACTCTCAAGTCAAGACACCATTTCAAATCCTCGCCTTGCATATACCTGCAGAACTATCCCTTGAAATGTGACCCGTTTTTCCAGAGCTCTTGGAGAGATGATGATAAATTGTAACTAAGTTCGCCATGTTCCTGTTCCTCAATCTTCCTCTTTCCCAAGACCAAACTCAGCAATCACCAACTTCCTCTCTTTGACTACTTTTACTGTCCCTATTATCACCTTCTATATTCTTAGATCCTCAATTTTGATAAGTAGCGCAACCCTTCAGAAATCTAGACAAATAAAAAAGCTTGTACATTGTTGCAATAATATTATAATCCTCTTCACACCTGGTAAACTCAGAAAAAGCAGCTGATGCTTTAAAAGCTAAATAAAAAAGGCACCAACATTATTATTTGTAGTTTTTGCCTTTTTTAAATCAAATCAATCAAGTCTTTCCCAATGTTGAGTTACACTGCAACATCCTATTTCTTAGGGAAACATTAATGCACATTAATGCATGGAAGAAAACTGATATCCCTAAAGTCCCAAAAGTTAATGAACTAAAACTGGCTGCTGGAGACACGTGTGTACTGCTAAATACACCAAAATAGTATACTGTGATCTGTGAGTGGACTGTTGTGCCAAAGGTAAGGCAACTGTTTTCAGGATCTGCAGCACCAGCTGCTGTCTTCAATAAAGCAGAGAAGGGACAGAGCAGAGAGCATCTCTTACGAGAACAAGTCAAACCACTGTTGCTTGGTGACGGCCTCCTGTCTGAGCAGCTTGAGAACGATGGGTCGCATCAAATCCCACTTGTCCTCAAACTGCAGGGACCCCTTGTTCTGGAGCAGAGATATGGGATAGGTAGGCCGGGAAGAGGAAGAGAAAGGATAAAAAACAGCAATAAGAGGGAAGGTGTTGGAAAAGAGAAAGCAAGGGAAGACAGAAAGAAATGCAGAGATACATAAAGACATGAGTAAAGGCTGGAGATAGATCAAAGGCTGTGATCAAGGGGGCTAATTAGATTTTCAAATGTTACTGCCACAGAATAGCTTTTTATAGTTTTAAATAATTTGACCTCAGCACTAGCAAGTTTTTAATTAAGTAATGCAGACAAAGTTTGGCATTTTGCTTGATAAGTTGCTTAACTGATTAACAGTTGCTGAAATACATCATTTATGACTGGTCAGGCATCCTAGTGTCTTGTAGATGGACTCTGCGCCAAAATCTGGTTTTAGTTTATATTTGTGGCAACTTTGATTTAATTTTGTCCATCCATCCATTAGCTATACTACAGGGGGGTCATGGAGCCATCCCGGTTGACACAGACAAACAACTATTCACACTGACAAGTCAGAGTTACCAATTAACCTAAGCCACATAACTTTGGACTGTGGGAGGAAGCCGGAGCACCCGGAGGAAACCCACGCAGGCACAAGAAGGACATGCAAACTCCACACAGAGCGTCCGGCAGGTTTAAACCCAGAACCTTCCTGCTATGAGGCAACAGTGCTGACCACTGCACCACTGTGCTGCCCAGTGAGTGCCACTGGATTCCTGTTTAACCCCCCAAATTTTGAATTTACTGTTGTTCACAGCAATGGAGACAAGCAAATACTCACATTTGAGAAGTGGGTACCAGTGAATATTTTGCAATTTTTTCTTCAAAAAATGAATTAAACAAATAATTATCATTATCAACATATTAGCCAGTTAATTTTCTCTCAAACTATTAATCAACTGATCAACAAATCATTCCAGCTCTAGGGCACTGGTTACCTTCTGGGAACTGGGGGGGATGGTGAAACTGCCACGTACAGTGGGGGCCCAACAACAAGTTTTATGGCCTAAAGCCCCTCAGGAGGTTAATGCAATGGGTTTGCAACAATGGAGGGAAGGCAACAGTGGGATTGAAGAGGATCAGTGACCCATTATTGTATTCAGCATCTAGTTCACCAAAATAAAATAACACAACTGCTACTATTGGATTCCTGGGGCAGGTTGTTGTCAAGTCTTAACCTCATCCTGACCCATCCCTTAGTTATGCTGCTATAGAGCTAGACTGCTGGGGGATTCCCATGATTCACTGGGCGCTCTCTCTCTATTTCTCTCTCTCCCCCTCTCTCTCTCGATGACTTCATGCCATTAACTTTGTATTTTTTTTCTCTCCTGTAGTTTGTGCTTCTCCTCTCTCTCCCTCTCTCTGTCCTCATTCTGCAGGTCTCTCTGCCTCTGGAGCAGCAGGATCCAGATCCACCACTACTCATCATTACTATTAACCACTGTTACCTGTCATTATTATTGATAACACCATTACCTACACAGCTGTTCCTGGTCTCTCTCTCTCTCTCTTCTCTCCTCTCTCCTCCCCCTCCCCCTATTTCTATCTTCTCCTAAACCCAACCGGTCGAGGCAGACCCCCCCACCCTGAGCCCGGTTCTGTTGGAGGTTTCTTCCTGTTAAAGGGAGTTTTTCCTCCCCCCTGTCGCCAAGCGCTTGCTCGTTGTGGGAACTGTTGGGTTTTTCTCTGTAACAAAGTAAGGTCTTGACCTGACCCTGTAAAGTGCCTTGAGATAATGTAGATTATGATTTGGCGCTATACAAACAAAACTGAATTGAATTGAATCCTGTCATCCCCAGTGATCCGTGGCCTGGCCCCATCCAACATGTTGTTACTGCTCATATAAAGGTCTGTTTTTATTATTGATACTAGTATCAACAGAAACACACACACAAAAATAAGGACCCATCACAAACTGCACACATGAACACTCCTCTTAGTACCTCTGCTGCTGTGTGTGTGTGTTGTTATCACATAATGTAATCACATAATGCACATTTGTTATTTACCATTAAAACTTCCTCGTATTAAAATAAACCACATTTTGTGCTACACCTAAGATTTACCCCGAGACGACCCGAGCCCGGGTAAAGTACCGGAGTGTCGGCAGGGGGCGGGTCGCCTGTGGAGCCGCCTGGCCGGAGCACCTCGGACACGGTGGACTCATGAAGCAGTGAAGCTTCCCGGGGCCTTGCGGACACAGGCGGTGTTTTATCACCACGAGAAGAGGCTGGCAGGTCTGTAGCGGTTCGCCTCATCAAAGGAGCGCTGCCGGGAGAAAGGGTGCCCGGTGTCGGGGTAAAGCCTCCCCTCCCACCGGGTCTCCAGTGAGGGCTTCGCGCTTGAGACGGCGCCTGTTCGGCTCCGGCTCGCCGCGGCCGAGGTGGCTGACTGGGGTAAGGGTTGTGATCGGATTCGTGTTACGAAGGGCACGGGCTCGGTTTGGAGACCGGTCCGGTCAGGGCAGGGGGGAAATTGTTGGGGAAACGGACACCGGAGTTCAACAACGACAACGGTGACAACTGTGACTTCAGACGCACCTATTTTTGCTTTTATATCATGTATTTACACTGTTAGAACATATTTATGTTTGTCATAGCATCGAATATATATACATATGCACAAATTGAAAAAATATATGAAAGCGACGCGTTTAAATCTGCAAACAAATATGAAAAAAACGAAATATTCAAGTGGTTCTTACCTTTAACAAATTAGACGTCGCCATGTTTCTTCAACTTCACACCTCGCAGAATCTCGCGAGACAGGTGCTCCAGCTGGCCCGGGATTAGGTCATACTATAATAACACCATACACACCACAGAGAAGCGCAGTCGCTCCCTCACAATTACATGTGTGCAATAATAATCGGGAAGATGGAGCCTACTGATGTTACTGAATGACTCTTTTGACTGCAGGTGATTTTTAACCATCTTACATTGCACTTCCGTTAATGATTATTTTCCATTATGAATCAATCTCCCGGTCATTTTCTCATTCAAACTTTTTTTTTTTTTTTTTTTGCTGTTTGATTGTTCTTGTATATTTTTGTTTTGGGAAACTTCAAAATTATAAAAAGGAAAAATAAATAAATGTAATTTGTAAACTGATCAGAAAAGTCATCACATAAGTGTAGTTTACCTCTGAAATGAGTTAAAATAAAAGTAAAAACTGACATTAAAAGAAAAGACTCAAGTAAAGTACAAGTACCTCAGATTTGATAAGGATCCTCAGTACACACAGTTGCATTCAACTACTGCTAAAAACCCAACAAATTAATAGCCACTTATTAAAGTGAAGAGGACCTAGTGTGATGAGGTTTTACCAGAGTTTTACTAGTGTCTCTACACCAGTGGCACTCTGAAAGGTCACTATATAACTCAGTAACAGTATTGGGGACCACCGAACTACATGTAAATAAACTAGTAGTTTAACTACATTTTACAGTAACTTGCTGGTAGTTCAACTACATCCATATGTACATAGTGATCAGAGATGGACAGAGTACTCGACCCCAGTACTTGAGTAAGAGTACAAATACTACCGGTCAAAATTTACTCCGTTACAAGTAAAAGTAGCTCAGTCTAAATGTTACTCGAGTAAGAGTAAAAAAGTACTTGCTTTTAAAGGTACTTAAGTATCCAAAAGTACATGCTTTTAAATTTACTTTAAGTAAGAGTAAGAGTAAGAGTAAACTTATTATTTTTCACATCAATGAATTACTATAATTTTTTCTAAATGAATTTAAGGACCTTTTAACTCTTGTTTCTGAGAATTAACTCTTTGAAACCACCTGCACTGATGTGCTTGCTTTTAGAACCACAAAGTTATATAAAGCCTGCAGAAACACCTATAAGAACAAATAAAATGAATGGGATCATAAGAGGACAGCAGCTGTTGCAGATGCAGTGTTTATTAACAATCATTAAAACTGTAACCAAATGAACCTGCACCGTCCAACTAACTCTCTATCATTTAGCTAAGTTGGGAACTGGAACCCCCTCAAAGACCAGTGTTGTCCCCAGACCACTGGTTGAGAACCACTGCTTTACAAAAAATTACATCTCTGCTTTCAATAACTCAATGTTGAAGTCACTTGACTTTCCAGGAAGGACATGTACCAGTACAATATAGGAGCACAACAAACTCTGTCTCCCCATGTCTGTCTTGTCTTGTCTCTTGTCTCTATTATCCGCTTTTACGTAGATCCCAGTGGAGAGCGTGCACTGTGATAGGTTTCATTCTTTGACAAACACAGCTTGTGTCCAATAGTATTTTAGAAAAAAAAAAAAAAAAAAAAAAGAGCAGACCTGAAAGTAACGAGTACTTTTCAGCCTTCCTAGAAATTTACTCGAGTAAAAGTAAAAATATTTGTCTTAGAAATGTATTCAAGTAAGAGTAATAAGTACCAAAGAAATCTAATACTCAAGTAAAGTACAAATCCTCTGGATATGTACTTAAGTACAGTACTCAAGTAAATTTACTCCGTTACTGTCCACCACTGATAGTGATTCAGAATCAGAGTCAGAATCAGTTTTATTGCCAAGTATGTTTTCACATACAAGGAATTTTTTCTGGTGATTGGTGCAATTGATCAGCAACAGTGGGGCTCTCTAGCCTTGTTGATGAGGCTAATAGCAGATGGGAAGAAGCTATTTTTGTGGCGAGAGGTTTTGGTCCTGAAGGACCGCAGCCTCCTGCCGGAGGGGAGTGTCTCAAAGAGTTTGTGTCCAGGGTGGGAGGAGTCAGCTACAATCTTCCCTGCACGCCTCAGAGTCCTTGAGGCGTACAGGTCCTGGAGGGACGGAAGATTGCAGCCAATCACCTTCTCAGCAGAGTGGATGATACGCTGCAGTCTGTTATTGTCCCTCTCCGTGGCAGCAGCGTACCAGATGGTGATGGAGGAGGTGAGGATGGACTCAATGATGGAGGTGTAGAAGTTCACCATCATAGTCCTTGGCAGGTTGAACTTCTTCAACTGCCTCAGGAAATACATCCTCTGCTGAGCTTTTTTGATGAGGGAGCTGATGTTTAGCTCCCATTTGAGATCCTGTGTGATGGTGGTTCCCAAGAAGCGAAAATGCTCCACGGTAGCCACGGGGGAGTCGCACAGGGTGATGGGGGTGGGTGGGGCTGGGCTCTTCCTGAAGTCCACTATCATTTCCACTGTCTTCAGAGCGTTTAGCTCTAGGTTGTTCTGCCTGCACCAGGTCACCAGACGCTCAGTCTCCCACCTGTAGGCAGACTCATCGCCATCAGAGATGAGTCCAATGAGAGTGGTGTCGTCTGCAAACTTCAGGAGCTTGACAGACTGATGGCTGGAGGTGCAGGTGTTGGTGTACAGGGAGAAGAGCAGAGGAGAAAGAACGCAGCCTTGTGGGGATCCAGTGCTGATGGTCTGGGAGTCAGACACGTGCCTTCCTAGCTTCACGTGCTGCCTCCTGTCAGACAGGAAGTCGGTGATCCACCTGCAGGTGGAGTCAGGCACGCTCAGCTGGGAGAGCTTGTCCTACAGCAGAGCCGGGATGATGGTGTTGAAGGCAGAGCTGAAGTCCACAAACAGGATCCTGGCATAGGTCCCTGAGGAGTCCAGGTGCTGGAGGATGAAGTGGAGAGCCATGTTGACGGCGTCATCTACAGACCTGTTGGCTCTGTAGGCGAACTGCAGGGGGTCCAGGAGTGGGTCAGTGATGGATTTGAGGTGGGACAGGACAAGGCGCTCCAATGATTTCATGACCACAGAGGTCAGGGCAATGGGTCTGTAGTCATTTAGTCCTGTGGGCCTTGGTTTTTTGGGGACAGGGATGATGGTGGAGGATTTGAAGCAGGCTGGCACGTGGCAGGTCTCCAGTGAGGTGTTGAAGATGTCTGTGAACACTGGAGACAGCTGATCAGCACAGTGCTTCAGGGATGATGGAGAGACAGAGTCAGGACCGGCTGCTTTGTGGGGGTTCTGCTTCTTAAAAAGCCTGTTGACATCTCTCTCCAGGATAGAGAGAGACGTTCCTTTGGTAGGGGAGGAGGGGGGTTCTGATGTGGCTCTGATGTGGAGGTTAGTGTCAGGCTTGTCCCACTGTCTTTCAAAGCGGCAGTAGAACTCATTCAGATCGTTGGCCAGATGGAAGTCATTAATGGAGTGGGGGGGTTTAGGTTTGTAGTTTGTGATCTTTCTGAGCCCTTTCCAGACAGAAGCAGAGTCATTGGCTGAGAACTGGAGCTGAAGTTTCTCAGAGTACAGACGTTTAGCTTCTCTCACCGCTTTGCTAAACCTGTACTTGGACTCTTTAAACTTGTCCCTGTCCCCACTCCTGAAAGCTTCCTCCTTTTGCCTCCTGAGCTGACTGAGCTTAGCTGTGAACCAGGGTTTGTCATTGTTATAACTCACCCTGGTGCATGATGGGATACAGCAGTCCTCACAGAAGCTGATGTATGACGTCACAGCCTCTGTGAACTCATCCAGACTGTTGGAAGCAGTCCTGAACACCTCCCAGTTAGTGCAGTCCAAACATGCTGCAGATCCTCTATGGCTTCACTGCTCCACTGCTTTGATGTCCTCGCAACAGGTTTACACAGTTTTAGTTTCTGCCTGTATGTGGGAATCAGGTGGACCATCACATGGTCAGAGCGGCCCAGTGCAGCCCGGGGGACGGCGTGATAAGCACCACTGATTGTGGTGTAACAGTGGTCCAGAGTGTTCCCCTCTCTGGTCGGGCAATTAACAAACTGTCTGTATTTGGGCAGTTCATGACTGAGGTCACCTTTGTTAAAGTCACCAAGGACAATAACTAAGGTTGGTCCGCTCCACACACAGTATCTGCTGTGGCCTGTGGTGGGATGGAAACACCGACCAGGATGATTGAGGTGAACTCACGGGGGGAGTAGAAGGGCCTGCAGTTTATGATGAAAGTCTCCAGGTCAGGAGAACAGTGCTGCAGGATCACTGTCACGTCTTTGCACCAGCCGCTGTTTGCATAAAAGCAGATTCCTCCACCTTTGGTTTTGCCGGACAGCTCTGTGTCTGGATCCGCTCTGAAGAGCTGGAAGCCGGCCAGCTCCAGCGCAGAGTCCGGATCGATCCACACAGCCACGTCTCTGTGAAGCACAGGACGGAAGATGAAGAAAAGTCTCTGTTCTTCTGCACCAGTAGCTGAAGTTCATCCAGTTTGTTGGGCAGTGAACGCACCTTGGAGAGAAAGATACCTGGGAGCGGTGTGCGGAGTGCGCGCCGGCGGAGACGCGCATGCGCACCGGCACGTTTTCCTCTCCTCCGGCGTTTCACTGCGAGAGCAACGGTCAGTGACCTCTGACCAAAATGTCCAATAATTCCACAGGTGAGTCGAGAAAGGTGGAAAAAAATCCTCTGGAGTTGTTTCTCTGATGTTAATGAGCTCTTCTCTGGTGAAAGAGCTCCGGAAACCAAGGCAGAAAACTGAATTTACAAAGAAAATAAGGCGAAAAAATGCGCACCAAAACACCGAGGCAGCCATCCGCGGCGCCATGGCAACCATTCAAGCAGGTAAATTACTTTTATGCCATTTTTGTCTAGTTAACTACTGAAAGTGCAAACAATTTTTGGTCATCAACAGAGAGGAGCGATTTTTTATTTTTATTTTTTACCCTTGCCTCTCTAGTGGAATTGAACCCCCTTCGACCAGCCCTGACCACTCTGGAAGCAGCCCAGGCAATGCATTTGTCAGGCAGTCACCTCCACACACTTGACCTTTGCATAGCGAATGTACAAAGGGTGACTGCTCAGTGCTCACACAGCAACAACATCATCATGGATAAACCTCCTGAATTTCAGCCTGAGGATGAATCATCATGGCCATACTTAAGTGTTTCCAAAACCAAAGCTGACATTCCAACATTTCCCATGAATGGTGGAATATTTTTTGTTTGTTTGTTTTTTGGTTCATCTGTCCTTCAAGATGCAAGAAAAAAGTCCACTTACCTTCGTATGGCACTTTGAAACACCATGACCTGGATGACTGAGAATCTTCACAGACACACTGTCCTCTGGAGGTCATAGTTTCTCATTACAGCCTTGTCCATTTAATTAATAATTATAATAATACAATAATAACCAATGGTGGAATGAAGCAGTAAATAAAGTAAAATAAAATAAATCAAATAAGAATGGGGTAATAACTTAAATATTTTAAATAATGCTGATTTTTGATATTTTGAAAGTATTCAAAAGTGTAAATTAAATGGAAATACTCAAGTACAGTACCAGTACCTGAAAACTGTACTTAATTACAGTGCCTGTATTAACATACAGTACTTCATTTGTTTCCACCCCTGCCATTTCCATAAAAAAAACAAACAACGATAAAGCACTTTTCCTCCAACAAGAGTCGTTATCTCATCAACAGTTAACAAAAGACAATGACAACAAGAGGAGGACATTGATTACCTCTTCTTTAAATCATCATCAGCTCTTATCTTTATATTCTGCTGGCTGGTTTCAACATATTATGCACACACACACACACACACACACACACACACACACAGGGATAAGTGAAAGGGTGACCTTTACCCTGTGACTCAGTTAATCATTCAGCTCTGGCAACCTGAAGGTCAAGGAGATAAAACTTATAACAGTCACAACTCAGAGAAGACTCCTCCATCACTGGTGTGGCAACATGGCTCCTAAACCGCACGAGGGTACATCCAGGGACACGAGCTACGAGGACCAGAGCACTGGACTCATGGCGAGGATCTGGAAATTCAACCCCAGGGAAGTTTTCACCTGGTGAGTGGACAGAGGAGATGAGAGGACTGTGTGTCTGGAGCCCAGGTCTCTCAGCATGGTCAGCAGTCTTATGTTACTGATATTGAAGGCACTCTTTGTAAGGGATTTATAATTGCTGGTTAATAAGGCATTGAGTTATAGTTTACAGATCAGTTATGAGCCATTGTTAAGAACAACTTCTGGTTTCCCAAGTTGTGGAAAATCGTCCTTCAGCTCAACAGTTTTTTAACTCTTAAATTCATAAGTGAGACCTCTCCAAATGGACTACAGAACAGCTGGAACACAATGCATTTATAATCTGATCATTAACATTTATAACTGCAGACTTGATGGATTATTGCAGAACTATTAACGCTTATATGTGACTTTTGCTGTGGGCTTACTAACAATAAGTGTAGATTTGAGATTTGAGGTCAGAGCAGTCTCTCTAAGAAAGGAGGATTTTCAACAACCTGGCAACCCAAAAGTTGTTCTTATTAATGGCTTATTACTCATCTATAAAGCATTAGTAAACAATTTGTCATCTGTGAATAAAGCCATCAATTACACCTTTTATAAAAAGGAGCCTTGTCAGAAAGTGGAATCAATATGATAATTATATTTTAGTAAAATTACTGATTTGAAAATCTATTTGTACTAAAATGCAGACCAAAATGTATTTTTTAGAAAAGGTAACACTTCTGGATGTGATTTTTCTGCTGTGATTGGATAAAGATGATGGGGTTAAGGTTCTGTAGTTTGAAGAACTAAATGACAAAGTAAGCAGCACAAATGAAGTAAAGACAGATTTTAATGATCTGCCTCATTCAGGGAAGAGCAGGGTGAGTTGAGCCAGTTTTTACCTGAAGTGTCTTCAATGTGAGGGCATGACAGTAAAGTCTCCAACTAAAATAAAACGTATGTCATCCAGCAGTTTAGAGCTAATGCCAGGCTAACAGTATAGCCTCATGTTGTAACTTTCTAAAGCACTATATATGTGAGATTTTTTCAAACTTGTCTGTAATTGTTCAAACACAAGAATCACAACTCCTTGAACATGAAAAAATGTCTTTGTGCTGCTGAAGTTTTGTAAACTTAAACGTGCTTATCACCTCTTCCATGGACCTGTCTTCATCACAGGGTGAGTAAATTTGATGTGTCTTGAAAAGTGTGTGGTCACATGACCAAATTTGTCTATGGTTGCCTAGAAACAAGGGGTGGCTTAACTTCCCCACAGGCTCAAATCACTCCACGCTCCCCCAATGGCTTGTCACTACACAGCGTACATTACCTCCAGTGTTGCTGATGACATTAATGGTGATAAACTATATTTCCTGAACATGAAGAAAAATATATGGAAAGGACAGATAACAAAGGTCAAATATAAAAATGAGTTCAGTAATTATTCATCATCAGTTCACAGGGAAATATGCAAGAAATATTATATTTATTCATTTATTTATTTTTAATTACAATAAATTGTTACATATTAAACCAGTAGCTTACCTTTTTGGCTTGTAACAACTTACAGTGTCCAGTTCAGGCCCCTTGTCATGTTTTAAGCAGCTGAAGAGAATCCCCCTTCACCTCCCAGATATTTTCATTTAAATACATATTTGAGATCCAAAAATGCTAAATTGTGCATCATTTTGTTTAGAAAAAAAGGAAAGGATCCACACCAAACAAGACCAAACAAGATGGATTGTGTTTTAGGTGTTTTGTTTTTTTTTACCAGCATTTCAGTAACCTGTTTCCTGTCCATATGCTAAGATAACATAACCCAATGCTGGCTGTAGCTTCATAGCTTCATATTTACTGCATAGACATGAGAAGGGTATCCATATGAACATCTAACTCTTGGTAACAAAAAGCACATTTTCCAAAATGTCAAACCTCTAAGCTCACAGTCACCACTGATGTTTTCTCAAGGATATTAGAAGGTAACCCTCTCTTCTCTTTCAGGCAGCTGGCCAAGACGTTAGCCATGGGCCAGGGCCTGGCTGGGCTCATCTGTGGGACGGCCATTGCCTCCCAGTACCTGGCCACAAACTTCCATGTGAACACACCCATGCTGCAGAGCTTCTTGAACTACATCCTGCTTTGTGTCACCTACACCACCACGCTGCTGTGCAGAACAGGTAACACCACCGCTCAGGGTAACACAGGAGTCATCACTGTTAAATGATGGCACTATTACTAACTGATTCATGTTCTATGCTAAATGTCTGGCTATAAACTACAGTTTGATATAAACAGGAATCAGTAACTAACTGTAATTAAGTACCCATTAAAGTTGACTGAGCAGTGATGCAGCGGTGTCAAACTGTCCTCAGGCTTGATGGTGAAACAAACTTATGTCAATACTGAAGTTCAGGGGTGTTCCCCTTTAAAACGTAGGGGATGGCAATATTTTACAGATTCTGAAGAGCCGATGGTGGAAGTACCTTCTGCTGGGGCTGGTGGATGTGGAAGCCAACTACGCTGTGGTTAAAGCATACCAGTACACCACCCTCACCAGTGTACAGGTGGGTATAGGCTGTGTTTGTGTGGGTTTCATGGTTGGAGTTTATGTGATGAAAACAGAGCCTGTAGTTATCAAACTCAGACTCAGCCAACTTGATCTCTTTCAGGTTGCTGTTCCACAGTCTAGGAGCTCTGACTGTGAAGGCCCTGTCCCCTTTGTTTTTAGTCTTGACTTTATGAAGCTGCATTTGTGGACCTCAGGGAGCAGGTTGGCACGTATGGGGTTAAAAGGTCATGAAATGAAGGCATGGATAACAGTGTCCAGGTTTATGGCAGACAGGAAAAGCTTGATCTTTGAGATTGTTTAAGTCTACAGAAACAGGATGACACAATTGAATTCATTGACGGTTGAGACTGAGGATGCGGTCAAATAAAACACTGAGACTGCGACGCTGTGAGTGATGTGGTGGGACTAAGAACCAAGTTTCATTTGGGTTAGCTGCATCCGCACTGCTTAAGAGGATTTCGGTTCTTTTTGTGGGTTTAATTAAAAAATAATAATAATAACAGGCAGTTTAAAAGGGAGAGCATCTCATTAAAATTGTTAAGGTCACAGCAAAACCATATTTCATTCACATAAAGCTGGAAACTATTGGTGTGTACTCTAAAAGGGTGTCCTAGAGGTGGCAAATAAAAAAACAAACTAATTGATTGAAGCAGTGGTTCACCAGCAACTCCCATTTTCTGCAAGGTAAAATTACTATTTTTGTCAATGGAGTCTGGTGGCTTTGAACAGAGCATTTTAACAGCTGTCTGTGGTTGAACACCACCCTCACCTTACTCTTTAACAAAAATGTCTGTCTCTGTAGACAGTCTCTGTAGACAGACCTGTCCATAATGTTCTTGACACTCATGATAACAATCTGAACCTGTTACTGACAAAAACAAGTACTTTTAGTGATCTTACGTTTGATAACATTGCAGCAGCTGTTTCGTGGCTCCAGGTATACCATTCTTGTTCAATAGTCGACCAGCTGAGAAGGTTTTTTTTCTGTCAATCATTTACATGCAAAAACGTGGGAAAATAAGTTGCAAGTTAAAAAATTCTGGAGTTATCCTCTAACCTTGTGTGCAACTCACATTATTTATGTATTAAGTTGCATAAAATGTTGATCCAATTCTGTTCCGAAAATATGATGAATAATACAGTGTCTTTTCTGTGTCTTTTGTGGCACTGAATTGTTTTAATATATGATTACAGTACACTATGAAAGTGCTCATAATGCCAATAAGTTGATTGAATTCTACTTACAAATCTATAAAGAATTGTAAGCCCTGATCATTGTAGAGGTTCCCCAACATCAGGATGTTCATATACAGCCACTGTAGCAGCATGATGAGGATTTACCAACACATAAATCAGAGTTATGCTACATTGCTCTTTGGCACTATTCATTGAGTTTTGGTTCAGAATGAACTGTGTGTTTTTTGGATTATTTGATATTTGTGTTTACGTCTAAATGTGTCTCTGGTTGTGATCCTGTCTCCAGCTGCTGGACTGCTTTGTGGTCCCAGTCCTAATGATCCTGTCCTGGTGGGTTTTGAAGACGCGATACAGGCCGGTCCACTATGTAGCAGTCTGTATCTGTCTCCTTGGGGTGGGGGCCATGGTGGGGGCTGATCTGCTGGCTGGACGAGACCAGGGCTCCAGTAAGAACTTCCTCTAAGTGTTTACTCGTTCATTAATGCCCCAGGCAATAATTCTGTGATCAGGCCTGCATTTATCAGATCTATCAGACATTTAAAGTTGAAAATTCAAGTGAAAGATTAAAGTAAAATTTCACCTTCACCCCTGATCACAGACTTGAAGTAGAGGGCCTGTTTTTATTGGGCTTCTTAGAATCACACTCAGGAATGCTAAGTTTGAGCAATAAGATCTATTTATCAAATGACTTTCTCCTACTAATAGTACTAACAGTCAAGAGAGTAAAAGTCACCTTCAAGAACAAAAAATTTCACTTGTAGCAGTGCGATAAATTCGGGCCCATTGTTGGGGAGCACAACTGTTTATGTGAAAAATTTAGTATAAAGTTTTCAAGATAGATAGATAGATAGATAGATGTGGGGGTGTAGGGTTAGAAAGAAGTGAACTCACCAGACCTCTGTAGGCTGCAGGCTACAGGCTACATTAGCCACTAAAAGCATAGAACACCTAAATCTCTGACCGAGCTGTGGGCAGTCAAGTTGCACTGTGGGTAATGATGGCATCAGGTTTTGACAAAGGACAAGAATGGGTGGAATAAATGGGATGATATCTGAGTTTGGGCTGCATTGATTTTGAGAGAACTGAGGTGGAGAATAAAAGTTGTTTATCATAACTCCTATCCTCAATCCACAGGTGCAAATTAGAATAAATAAATAACTTGTCAGTCGCTTTTATGATCCCTGATGTGCTGCTGGTAGATATCTGGATTTCTGTTTGTTTCTATTGTGTCTGTATTTTCTTACAGTTTGATCCCTCTCTCCATATATTTCCTGCTTGTTCATGGCATAGGTTACATGCCAATCAGTGTTAATCTGACAGTGTTTATCTTTCTCTCTTCTGCTCAGCCTCAAACATCTTGTTAGGTGATGCCTTGGTGCTGCTCAGTGCTACGCTGTACGCCGTGTCTAATGTGTGTCAGGAATACACAGTGAAGAACCTGAGCAGGGTGGAGTTCCTGGGCATGATCGGCCTGTTCGGCACAGTCATCAGCACCATGCAGATGTAAGTGTGTGTGTGGGTGTGTCTGTCTCAGGGCTCATTCGACATGATTGGTTAATCTGGTGTCTGGTTTTCTTGTTCTTCATTATGCAGGGTGATCCTGGAACGTAATGAAGTTGCTAACATTCAGTGGAGCTGGCAAATCGGTCAGTACTCGTGTTACATTTTTGCAGACAAAACTAAGGCTAGATTAGATGGTTCATTTCCTGGTTCATTTCACTGATTTTGTCACACATTGACTGGTGGATAATGATAGATACAAATATAAGTCTTTTTTTGTAGCCTGAGCTTTACTTCTGACTACACTGAAAACTTGATCATCTGTTTCTCTTGTTGTAAAAAACAGAGTGAAGGAGCAGCAGATAATTGATGACCTCTGTTGTATACTACAGTTTAATTTTGCTATGAGGTTGTCTTCGCCAGTGTTGGGGAAATCTTCCCCAAGATATACTGAAGTGATTACTTATTAGTTTCCTAAAACCATCTCACAACAATTTTAAGCAAAGAAACATACTCACCACCAAGTCCTGTCTTTTTGCAGGACAAAAAAACAAAAACAGACCAACATTCAGCAGAAAACTATTTATTTTGGAACTGTGTTGCACATTGTACCTGGTTTGAGAACAGGACTTTTCAGAGGCCACCAACGAAACAGCTCCACTGCCTGAAGTAACTACTCAGGATAGTACCTACAAAAACACAGGTCCAGGGGCTAAGGAAGTCAGGAGGTCCCCTCTTGTTTAAAGGTTATAGACCTCAGTTAAAAGGTAAAATAGGCATGCTGCCTTTGGCATTTGAATTGTTACTATGAAATAACAATGGGCGTTTCTCTTCTCAGGGCTCCTGTTCGCTGCCTTTGCCTTGTGTATGTATGCTCTGTACAGCTGTATGCCCATAGTGATGAAGCTGAGCAGCGCCACCTCCGTCAACCTCTCCCTGCTCACCGCTGACCTCTTCAGCCTCTTCTGTGGGGTCTTCCTATTTCAGTACAATGTGAGCACACACACATAGACACATACACACAAACACACCACAAACCCCATGTAAACCAATCAATGAATGCCTCCTCTTAAGAAGTAATATGTGCGTATATCTTGATATATCCCGATATATCTTATTGGCCTGTGCCATTGTTTTCCAAAACTATTAGAAACACACCAGTGAGCCACACCGTTGACATGTTCCTTCATTAACATGGACACACACACACCTATTTTAATATTTTCAGCTGCTTTTTTGTTTTAAGAGGAAATGGATGTACTGGTATATAATTCTGACCTGAAGCAATGGCCTTAGGGCTCAGTGCCACAGACAGGCAGTGTAAGGTGAAGAGTACTGAGGGACAAACTAACACATTGGTGGTTTTGGCCTTTTTGTAGCAGTTGTTGGCTGTAAGTAAAATATAGAATATCACCAGATTTATCTTTAAGGACAATGTCTCAGGTTCCTTCAGGTTCCTCTCTCTAGCATACACACTTGTAGTGCCTCATCCCACCCAGTCCCTGGGTCACAGTGACCTGCTGAATGTTAAAGTGACATAGCAGCGTTAATGAATAATAATAAGGGTTAAAGTGTAAACTCAGTGTCATGTGTTTTTTGCATGACTAACAGATTTACAGTTTATGAACTTGTGGGTCCTATAGGTTCTTTAAACGACTTTCACTGCGCTGAATCTGAAAGTCACTCATGCAGTACTGACAGATTACAGAGCCCCTCCAGACATATGAAAATACTCTGCTTTAAATAATCATTTCCTCCTGTTATGGTTTTTTTTTTTAAAGTTTATTTAACAGGTTAAAATTCTTAAAATAGCATCTCCTTCTCTCTACCTGATTGAGAAATTCAGAATCTATAAATAAAGATTGAAAATAAAGATTGTTCAAAAGTTATTTACTGGGCACAAGATGTCTCCTACTTCACTGAAGAGTCAAATCTCAGTGTATGTGACCTTAAGATTTTAAGTTTCCACATCACTCTTTGTGAAAGCTGCATACTTGACCATGATTGGCTCCAAACTGGCTGTGATGTCATAAATCATACAGGTGAGTCCAGGTGTTAAACAGAGATTTAAAGCGAGCTCAGAGGAACTTCCCCTCCTCAAACAGTGAAATATTCAAAGGAAGTAACAATGAGCAGAACACATCTGGATTTGGGTTGAACTGCTGTAATCAATATTTTTATGCAAACTATTTACAAAATGACATCATGAAAACAATGTGACAATACTGAAGAATGACCCCCTGAATCTAAGGTTGTTTTTGTGCCCATATTTTACTGTTTAAATCTGACTTAAGTGCATAAAGTACATGAAGTAGTTAAAATTCCCTCTCCACCCTGCCTCAGTTCTCTGCACTCTACGTGGTCTCACTGGTGGTCATCCTCATCGGTTTCATCACCTTCAACGCTGTGCCAACACCCGCTGACCCTGCAGACCCCACCCCCTCCTCCTCCTCTGCCATCTGCGAGGAAGGATGTGACCACGACCCTGTGGCCTCTCAGAATGAGATCACCGAGCAGGAAGTGGCCGTGACGATCCCCACTGAGGAGGAAGAGGATGATGTAGAGGAGGAGCAGCAGGGGGTTGGAGAGAGGAAGGAGGGCCGGGAGGAAGATGAGAGGAGGAAGAAGAGAGCTTCAGGGCCATCACAGAGGCTCACAGGAGAGAGTGATGATGTTGTTGCTGTTGGACGCAGCACTAAAATGTGAACAACAGCACAACAACCTGTCAATTTGTCATATATATATATTTTTAAAAACATTTATTTATTGAGTTATTAAGTTTTGTTTGTATACAATAGCATAGAGTACATACAGGAATCCACAATACAGATATGATGAGAAAAATGAGTGAAATAAAAGAGCAAATACAAACTAAAACAGTGGTACACATCTCTTCCTTCAAATGTTTAAAGATACTCTTATTGTTATGTTGTTATTGTATCAAGTCCTCCAAGTTGTGTTTTTAATATATTTCATACAGCAGCCTGGCTGTATGATTTTCCTCTGGGTGTTTCACAAAACACGGCACACAACATGTTTTACTCAAATGCCAGAAAACAAAATAATAATTATATGATCATAAATAAACATAATAAGTATCTGCTCTCCGCTGCCTCTGCTACAAATGTGAGAAATAAATTACAATCAGCAAAATTTGCAAAACAGTACATCTTTATTGTGCAAAAATATAATGTAGAACCACAACAAACCAGTTTACACTCTTCAATATTGGCACTGACTTAGAAAATAACAGGTGTGAGCATTTTCTGATCTGGTGGATGCACGTGATCATTACAAAAGTTACATGTGAGTTTTCAAATCTGACACCTCCATGGTTTAGGTTTTGGTTAAAGGGAGCAGACGGTGACTGTTGGAGATGGGAGGTGAACCGCGGTCTCCACGGTCACTGTCAGATGCTTTGAGCAGCTCGTTACAAAATCAGAGTAGTAGTAGTAGTAATATCAACCGAAAATTTAAAAAAACCCACCACCTTGTACATTACACCCTGCATGTTGTATGACTTTGTTGGTTTTGCAATTTGGTTATTTTTCTTATTCCCATGCATAACTGGCAAATAGGTCACATGGTGTCGTGAGCCAGCTTCCAGCAGGGGCGACTGTGGGTCAGGAGGTAGAGCAGGTCGTCCACTGATCATAATGTCGGTGGTTCAGTCCTCCAGTCCACGTATTTTAGTGGCCTTGGGCAAAAATACTAAACACCAAATTTCCTCTAATGGTTGCTCCATCGGAGTATGAGAGTGTGTGTGAATGAATGAATGTGGCTCACATTGTAAAGCCCTCTGAGTGGTCCATAAGCAGTTTATTTACCATTTAAAACGTAAGACTCTGTCCTGGAGTCTCTGCCCAATCAAGAAATAGTGTGATATATACCCCCAAAAAACAAACAAAATACAATATGTTAATTAGTTAATTAGTGACCTTTAGAGGTGGTGGTGGTTGTTACTGCTGGAGAGGCTGGTCAGGCCAGCTGTTTCCCTCTGTCTCCAGTCTTTGTGCTAAGATAAGCCAATCGGCTGCTGGGAAAATGTTATACTTCTCCTTAATCTTAAAAAAAATCTTAACTCAAAAATTATGTGATTCAAGATCATTTTCAACCAGAGCTGAAAGTTTTTGTAAGAAATATGAAAAGAGAGTGTTAGAGACATCCTGACAGAAGCAGCTCCTCCACCAACATTCACTGAATCACAACACTAGACACCGACATCACGGCTGGGATGAACTGCAACAGTGTCTTCTCACTCTGTCTTTACAGTCTCCTCCTCCTTTGGCTGGACAATCCTGGTTCAAACCTCCTCAGTCTTCTCCTCCTGAGGAGCTCCTCCGGACTCACCTCCTCATCACTGGGCTGGAAACCATGTCGGTGACTTGCAGTCTCTCTCTGCCTGGTTTGTCCTAAAAAAAAGAAAAAAAAAAAAGAAAAATATTAAATTACTAATTACTAAATTTGTGTGTGTTCAGCAGCAACACACCAGCCTCCCTCCATTTGTTGTTTTTTTCCTCTCTTACCTCTTTCATTCAGGCTTTCTCTGATGGCCAGTTCTAACTGCTCTTCCTCTGTCAGTCCTGCGATATAAGATTCTGTATAATCAGACGTATGATCTCTCGTAGAGTCTTCTGCATGCCGTGGCTCTTCTGAGTTTTCTCTCCTAGTCCCCCGGTAGCCTACCCACACATTTACACACATGTAGATAAGAAAAATGCATTACATACAGATTAAGCAAACAGTAAGCAATGATGGATGCCCTTGCATGCTTCTCATTTCTTTGTAGTGTGGCAAAAAACCAAAAACCAACCTGGCAGACTTGTCTTAAAATATGTCCAGGATCGGGGGGTTCTTGTGTATTACTGGATAATTCTGCCTCCCTGAGACTCTAATCATTATCCAAATTAAATAAACTGTTAACGAAGAAACATGTTCTTGTTGAAGTGGTCAGAAATTTACAACTTATGATACGGGAACACAAGAAAACATGCCTTTGTTTGCAAAGTCAAAAAATGTTGGGAATTTGAGCGCATACTAATGAAATATCTAATGTACAGATATCCTTTTTTTAAATGTACCAGTAAAAAACTTACAAATGTGTTTGCAATAATGAAAACTAGAATTACACAGTTGTATGCCTCCAACAACTGGCCAAGCTGCAGGAAATATGGTCACAATCTCCCCTTCCTACAGGCTGAATAATAAGTGTTTCTGCAGAACATTATGATGTCAGAGCGAAGATCACCTTTGACCATTTGGATATAAAATGTCATTACTTCATCATTTTATCCTATTAGACATTTGTGTTAAACTGTGTTGTTGCGTATAGCTGAGTTCATTAAAAAGGTTCCCCAAAAATCATCCTTGGTGTCCTTCCCATTTTTATTCTGTCACTACAGTCCCCATGTGTAGGATTTAAACGCTCCTGACTTTGCTGCCCCTCAGTGGTAGTAACAAGAAATGCTGCTGTACCTGTGGTACCCGAGGAGCTGTAGTATGACCCTGGCTGTGGATTATTTACATCTGAAGATACAAATTCTGACGGGATAAAAAAAAACACAGCATATCAGTGAATATTTTAACATAAATTCATGCACTAAGACTTGGTGACAGTTTACATTAACATCCTGATATGTACAGATCTGACTCATTTCTCCTTTCTCTCTCTCTCTCTCTCTCTCACACACACACACACACACGTTACAGGACAAAGAAACTCGACACAAACATCTGCAGCATTGAGATCCCTTCCCTTGTTGCACAAGTTTTACTTTGTCATTATGAGTTGTTTAGTGTAGAGTGATGGGTAACAATGGCAATTTCATCAATTTAAAATTAAACCAACAACACTATAGTGTACACGACATGATCTGAATCATTTCTGAAGCCACAGTATGCAAACAGTCTATTTGCACTCAGACCTGCACATGTCTCCATGATGGTCTTCAGTGGACCAGCAGTGTAGAGCAGACCCACCAGGATACCTGCCAGGTGGCCAATCAGAGAAGTCCTGAAGAAGGGCACAGACCACAGCATGAAAAATACACTTCATTACTCACCATATCAAAAAAAGTGTTCTGTTGCTCTGAACCCTTTCTCAGATACAAGATCATTTTGTTCTCACAACACATTTTTTTATTTTAGTATAACATTGACATTATTCTCTGATTGTTACTATTTTACAGTGATGGATGATAACTCTGTTGGTCCAAATGCTCAAGCACCAAATAAAGTTTAAAAGCATTGAAAGGTCCCATAATTTACACACTTGTTTGAAGTGTTGATATCCATGTGAAGATATATATATTTGGTTTTACCAACCAAAAACCATCTCAGTGTAGTTTTACATCTCCTCTCTCAGGCTTCTCTCTGGACCTCTAGTAACAACAGGTCGGTCAGCCAATCAGAAGAGAGGATCTGAACAGATTTCAGGTAAACCAAGTTCTGCAAGACTGGATGGTGGGTCCAGGTGGGCTGTGCTGGGGACATGGCTGAGGGTGGTGACGGTTTTGTTGTGACATCACAAATTTGTCTGACAGCTGGTTTTAAGGCTCAGTTTCTGAATACAGGCTGTGTGCATTTCTCTGTGGACTGAGGCTTTGATACTTTCACAGTATTAATATAGAACCTAGACCTGCTTTATCACAAACACATGGACATCTACCTTTAGACTATATGGGACCTTTAAACCAGTGATTGTAGTTTCTCCTAGTCAATGAAGACTATAACCTATATATACATATATATATATATATACATACACACACACATATATATATATATTCCTTGTAATATAATTAGTCATTTAACATAACCTGCACCCAGATAAGGGGCAGAAAATTGATTGATTGATTAAGCAATTACAAAATGATTTAATAATTTAAGTAAATTAAGTTTTTGCAAAAGTAAACACTTGCCCATCATGGGTGGATGAGCTTCCTTGCTAATGTTACTGTCTACAGCAGTGAATGAAACATTCAAGAATAAATACCTTCCTAAATAGCTTGTTAAAGCCTTTGAACAACTAAATCCAGTGCTTGCAGACTTGTGGACACCCTGGAGACTTTATCTCTGGGTTGGTTTACCTCCGACTTGTAAAATAAGAAATGTTTTTTCTAATGGAGATCATGTTTCACCCCCCCCTCTCCCTGGTAACCTGGAGAGTATTGTGATTTTGATCTTTGATTATCTCACCCAGGATTGATTAGATAGATCAGCACTAGCTCCACCCAGCTAGCAAAGCGATTGGACACACGCATATTCAACACGTAGGTCACACCACCTGGGTTGTAATGGTTACTGACCACCTTCAGAGCGAACAGGACACCTGCAAGCACAGTTGTGTTTAGAGGATTATAAAAAAAAACAGGATATGTTCAATACCACCAGAACAGAGAGTCACTTGCAGTCAATATGAAATCAGAGAGAAAGTCCAGCTTGTTTGTTCTCTTCTGTATGCCTTTTGTTTCTGATTAGGGCTGCAACTGAGGGTTATTTTCATTATCTACTAGTCTGCAAATGACTTTCTAAATGAATCAATCAATCATCTGGTCTATAAAATTTCTGATATTTTATTTTAGTGAAAAATGCTCACCACAGTGCACCAGAGCACAGGCTGACAAATTCAATCTCTTTTTTTGTTCGACCAATAGTCTGAAACCTAAATAGATTCAGTTTACTATCATGGGAGACAAAGAAAAATAATATTCACACATTTGAAGTTGGAAACTGTGAATTTTATGCATTTTGCAAAAAAACTAAAATGACTAATCAATTATGGGAAGTGCTGCTGATTATTTTGGTGTTCCTAAACCTTCTTTTTTCAAGTCTACTTTTTAAGCTCACTTCACATTTACATGTTTCAGCATTTGTTGCTAGATTTAGAGACTTCTTTTTCAAATCTGCAAATCGACAAATATGGTGCCTTTTTGGACAAACTGTAGCTACTTTCAATAGAAGTCAGCCTCTCGTTTTCTCTAAGTGATCATTTCACAAGTAAATATGTCTGAAATCCTTCTTTCAGCACCAGAGCATCAGCTTGGAAATGGCTTGGACATTCATAAGATATTTTATGGACCAAATGATTAATCACTAATCGAAAAACCAAAATAAATTAAATACAAATGCTACTTAACATAAAACAGAGAAAATATTAATCTATGACAATTATGACTTCAGGGTTCACTGGGATTGTTTTCAGCCAAGTGTGAAGCAGATGGGATGAAAGTCAGCAGCTCCAAGGGCCACGGTGCTCAGTCGGAAAACAGTGGATTGCTCCCTCTGGGATGGAGGTGAGTCGCTGCCTCAAGTGAAGTGGAGTTTAAGTATGCTGGAGTCTTATTTATGAGTGAGGGTGGGATGGAGCATCAGATTGACACGTGGATTGGTGCAGTGTCAGCAGTAAAGTGGGTGTTGTGCTGAACCTGGGCCAGAGGGCAAAGCCTTCGATTTCCCAGGCTACAGTCTGACCTTCACCTGTGGTTATGAGCTGTTCGTGAATGAATGAATGAGACTCTGGATACAAGAAATGAGTTTCTTCTGCAGGGTGACGGGGCCCACCCTTAAAGACAGGGTGAGGAGCTCAGAGTACACCTGCTGCTTCTTCTCACTGAGGAACCAGCTGAGGTGGTTCAGGCATCTGACTAGGATGACCCCTGGGCACCTTCCACTGAAGGTCTTCCCAGTTCATCCCCAACTGGTAGAAGACCCCAGAGCAGGCCCAGAACACTCTGGAGAGATTATATATCTTATCTGGCCTGGGAACACCTTGGAATCCCTCAGGAGGAGCTGGAAAACATTGGTGGAGAGAGGGACATCTGGACTAACTTGCTTGACCTGCCACTACTATGACCTGACCCCAGATCATGCAGTTGAAAATGGATGTATGTATGAATGGATGGATGGATGGATGGATGGATGGATGGATGAATGGATGGATGGACATTTATGACTGGGATTTGAAACTCCATAGAAATAAATGCATTATTTAGTTTCTAAAATAATAACACTGTTGATAGTTTGTACCTGAGAAGCCGACAGCACACTCGCTGCCGTGAGACAACAGGTCTACGAATCCTCCCAGTGGATCAGAAACCTCAACGAGTTTTATCATCAGCGCCTGCAGCAGCAGATAGACCAGGCCGGTGAGCAGAGAGAAGACTGACAGCAGGTAGAGGAACCAGGCTGCACCCAGACGTCGCTCCAGCCTGATGCCTTTCCAGATGAAGGATGCCATGTTGTAGTAGAGGTGCCAATCATCGATGTGGTGCAAGGGGGAGAGGAAGAGGCGACGCCACTCTTTATACTTGTACACATGTTGGAGGCTCACACAGGCCTGAGGATTAGACGAATAGAAAGCAGTAATAACTGTCTAATAACAGCGATAACACATTATGTTACCTGATACTTCTACGCTACATTTCAGTAGGAAATCTATGTGTTGTATATATACCACTTACCAGACTGCAGCAGATTGATATTTTATACTCAATTCATACAATGAGTTTATAACATGTGATACATTGTTACAGATTAAATCTATAAAATAGTTAAGATGAGCATTAAAATGCTGTTTACCTGTTAATGCATCAATAACACTGATCACCAACAGGGGCCATTAGTTATGCTTTTGATACTTTTAGTTTTACTTTTACTGGAATGAAGAACTTTTACTTGTAATGGAATTTTATTGTGTGGTATTGCTGTGTGGTATGCATTTCATTTTAAATTTAGATGTTAATATCATTGTTTAGCACAAAGACTGTAAACAGTCTTGGGTTATAGTTATGTGCTAAACCTCTTATATAACCAGCAGAGACACTGGGAAGTCACAAGTCTGAGCCAAGAAATAGTCCTACACAAACCCCTCTGTAAAAACAGTGAATTGCTTTTTTTTTTAATTATTGTATTATTATTTTACTTATTATATATATATATATATATATATATATATATATATATATATATATATATATATATATATATGTATATATATTGTGGTATTACAACTTTTACTTAAGTAAAGGATCAAAATACTTCTTCTAGACCACCACCATATATTTAAACAGGGCGGACACTTGCAAACATCTGGTCTGAGATTAATCTGACAACTCAATATAGCTGCACAGTTAGCAGCAGTGTTACTGCTAATGTTACATGGATTACCTTCATTAGTGGAGCAGCAGGGAACATGTAAAGATACACATTGAATCCCAGGACAGCCAGGGTGACTGCAGGGATGTTTCCCAGACCCTCCTGGAACAGCTGGACCACCAGAAGCAGCAGGCCCAGCTGGAAGCCCCTCTGCATACTGAAAACAGCCTGGGAAGACAGGGTTTAAAGTCAAAGTTTACCTTCTTAGTAAAAGTTTGGGAAGAACTCCAATGGTTCAGGTTCGGCTGGCACAAACACCCGACTCTACAGAACATACTCAAAGTGATATAGGCCAGTTAAAGCCAGCCATAGCCACAGAAAAAAGAACATATCAGATGTGAGACCATCCTCCTGTAAAACACGACCCCACAGGTCGTCTGAGCACGTGGCTTATTGTGACCCACGGTTACATTTTGTTGTCGGGCGACCTGCAGCGGTTGTTTTCACATACAATGTTTGACCCGCTCAAAGGTGAAGGATGGAGAATTCTTGTCTGAATGAAAAAGTGACAACATTTGTGATTCTGTTCAATGAGATTGTCAGTGTGAATGTTTTGAACCGAAGCTTGTGGTCAGCCTCCTGCTGTTGTGTCATGCTGTGGTGCAACCCTTGTGTTGTGATCAGAGCTTTGAGATGACACACCCCAGAACCACACAACATGTGAAACTGATGTTGTGTAACTTAAAGCGTGTGCACTTGTCTACTTTCATGGATCATGTTTGTGATAACACTCTCTCATGTCTGTACAGACTGGAAACATTTGGAAACTACAGTGGCCCTGCAGGGTCAATGCACTGCATCTTCAGAAAGCACAAGCAAACTAAAAAAACAAAAAACAATAATTCACCAATAAAATGCTACACAGTGAAAAACATAACACAACTAATTTGGTTGTAAAACACCGATGAGCAAACACTGAAAATACACAAACCAGAAAACTGTCATTGTCACAACAAGGTTTTCGTACTGATTGAAGAAATGAGATACAGATAGTTAATTATTGAGCTTTGCAGGTGGATCCATTTGTGCTTGTCAAGATCGTCCAAGACAAATATTTACCATAGGAAATAAGCCTATTTATCCAAATATCGAGCTCTTCCTTTAATGCTAAGCAAAGGAAAAAACCCACACAGATCGGTTAGTTCGTTTAAAACTGTTCCGGACGCAGATCTGATGTATGCAGACACACAGATAACAGGTAGAGTCCACTCCAGTGAGTCTCACAGACACCTACAACACTGGTGCAGCTGCAAACAAGGAAACCTCAGTGTTCACTGCTCCTCCTCATCCTCTCCGCGTTGATGCTGGTAATAATAAGGAGGCAGCTGATCCAGAGAGGGGAGGACAAACACTGACAATCACCAGCCTGCACACTATCTCATAATATATGTGAGGACACTTCACTTACACGTCACGCCTGTGAGAGTCCGCGGGGCTTCATCTCAGCCTCTGTGCGCGCCCCCGCCAAGTGAGGGGAAACCGAAACCGAAACCTCGGCGTGAACGAGTGTCACAGGGCCGCGCACAGACAGTTTCAGGGGCTCATGTGAAAAAAGGGCACCCCTCTCATAAGGGTTTATAGGAAAATAAAGTTACACATATATTCATTAACTTCAATACACAGACATGTATGCACTCAACAGGTTTCAACAAAATGATCGAGCTGCTCAAAGACAGTGCTGTCTAAACGCTGTACAGGCAACAGACACAACAAAGCCACGCTGTTCATGCTTTAGGCTGATTTCACACGCATAGTTTCTTTATGGTCTATAAAATAAAAATTTTATATCAACTTATCTTTACACAAAACTGAAAAAAACTGACAAATCTGCCCTCCAAACTACAATGTAGGCCTATGTCCAGGTGCAACAGTTAGGCTAAGTAAAATGTTGACTATTGCATCCAATCATGAAATCAGTTTATCTTCACCCTGTTATAAAGACAGGTGTAACAAATCCCTGTGACATAAAAACAGGGTTTAAATATAGACTGAGACTGAAGCTCTGAAACTTTCTCCTCCAGCAGGTGAAGGTGGAAACACTGTGCACCAACATCATCCAGGTGAAGCAGCAATGACTTGTGGGTAGTACTCAGGGATCACTACTTTGTAAAGGGGTCAGTTTATTTTTATAGTGGAGGTCTAATTTAAATAGTGACTGATTCAGTAAAGTGGGGGTGTGTGTTTCCAGGGTTGGGGGTGTGAAGAGAACAGTCTCTGATGTGGATCCAGCTTCTTCGGTCCAGTCCTCGTCCTGTGTTCACCCCCCCGTCACATGAGGTGGTCTGTGTTGGGTCTGTTATCAGCTCCTCACTTTCCCTCAAGTTGAACCTCCACATCACAGTCAAATGATTTCTATATCTAAACTCTCCAGACTCTGATTTGTTGATGTTGTGCTTTCCTGGCGGGTTGTTACCCTCTTCATGTGAATGTGACACAGGTTTGTACAAGACATATTAAAGATGATGTTTGCTCACTGTCTTCCGGTTTCCATAGAAACAGTTTTCTGACTGATAAACTCAGTAGATGCAGAAAGTATTCAGACCCCTTCACTGTTTACTTTCTTCATCATGTCGTACATTTCATTTTAAATGGATAAAATCTGCTCTCACTAACCCATGATAACAAAGTGAAAACATGTTTTAGATCCGTCACTAAAATTCATTGTAAACTCTTGAAACAGTGTTCAGACTCTGTGTCAGCGTGGTCAGGACGAGAGAGACGAGCAGCGTTTGACCAGTTCAAACTAGAAACACACATCAAAGAGAACAAAGCGGAAGTGATGTCTCTCCTTACATCTGATCTGAGAGCAGCCTTCTGTCCATAAAGGATCTGATGTGTTTGAGTCCATCATGTAACTGACTGCCCTCTTGTGGCTGCAGCAGGTTATTGTCTGTGAAGTCAGCTTGATGAGCAGCTGCTGCATCTGTAGTTAGTGTTTACCTGTGAACTCTGACAGATGTTTCACGCTGCAAGACTCAAACAGGCTCATACATGTTATTCTCTGCTGGAAATAAACAAACCAAGTCTGAAAATAAACCATTATTGATGTGACCAACCTGAATCCTCCTCCACCACTGAGGGACATTTCTCCCTCTATGTGGAAGCTGTGAGATGCAGTGAAGCTACAGACTCCAGAGCCACTTCGCACTGACTCCAGGTCCAAATGAAGCTCGTAAGATTCAACGTAATGTTTCATTTTTAACTGACTTTAATTATGGTCACATTTTTGTTGTGGGAGGAAACCGGAGGACCCAGAGAAAACCCACATAGACAAGGGGGGGGGGGGGGGGGGGGGGGGGCAGGGGGTAAGGGGATGGAGGGGTAAAGAGAGGGCGGGGAGGGTAAAGCGTGGGGGGGGGTAAAGAGGTTGGTGAGGGTGAGGAGGGAGAGGGGGGTAAGAGGGGGTAAGGAGAGAAAGGGTGGGGGGTTAAAGAAGTGAGAGAGGGTGGGGGGGGGTTAGAGGAGAAGTTTAGGGTGGGAGGTAAGGAGGTTGGGGAGGGTGAGGAGATGAGGAAAGAGAGAGAGAGTCGGGTCATGGGTTAGGGGTGATATTGTGGGGGGGTCAGAGCGAGGTTGGGTCCTCCCCCAGTTCATCTGAAGAGCTGCAGAAATCGTTTCCGCAGAGATTTTCTCTTTGGTTTCTTCTGGATCTCGTTCATCTGATTCTCCAGCTCAGTTAATCTGTTCATCAGCTCCTCCTGAAATCTCCCTCTCTCCTGCTCCTTGTCCTCCAGAGCCTGTTTGGTGCTCCTCAGAGACTCCAGGAGGCAGGACCTTTCTTTCTGCCACTGGAGCCTCTCCTGGTCCAGGTCTTGCTGAATCTGGACCATCCTTGCGTTCAGGCTGGAGGTCTCCTGCAGTTTCTCAGCCAAGAGACGGGACCTGTCCTCCTCCCACTGGCATCGAGACTGGTCCAGGGTGGTTTTGGCCTGGACCAGTGTAGTTTTCACTCTGCAGGTTTCCTCCACCTGTCTTTCCAAACGTGACTCAGCCTCCTTCCTCTTCTCTGTTGCTTCTTTGAGAGCTGCCTCTAATGCCTCTATTTTCTTGGCAGCATCCCATTCCAGTTTGCTGGCAGTTGACAGGTCAACAATGAAACCCATCTTCTCCTCCGTCACATCAGTAAGATGAACTCTCAGCTCCTCCACCTCCATCATCAATCTTCTGTTCTCCTCCTTAAGCAGATGTATCCTCAACTCTTTGTCATCAAGGAGACGATAGAGCTCCAGCTCAGGAATCTGGATGAGGGCCTGCTTGGTCAGATCGAGATCGTTACCAGGTTCAGACACATCCAGAGGTGCTGGGGGTGGAGGCAGAGACGCATCTGTCTCTGCTTCCAGAGGTGCTGCGGGTGGAGACAGAGACGCCACTGTCTCTGCTTCCAGAGGTGCTGGGGGTGGAGGCAGAGATGCATCTGTCTCTGCTTCCAGAGGTGCTGTGGGTGGAGGCACAGAGGTAGCGGTCTTCTCTGCTCTTGTTCCTGCTGCTCCCTCTCTTGGTGTGAGAATCAGTCCGAAGGTGAAGTTCACCGTTGAAGACGACTTCAGACGTCTGTCCTTCCTCTTCTTCTTTCCCTCTCGTGTCTCTTGTGTTTTCTTCCCTCTCTGGAGAGATGGAAACTCACTCTCATCCAGTTGGTGCCAGGGCTTGATGTCATCCATCTCTTGGAGATATGTTCTCCAGTGGTTGACCGGCTGAGGCCTTTCCTGTGGCTCACCAGCGTCGTCCTCGGGGGATTGAGGACTTTGTCTCTCCGATGGATCCATGGATGAGGTTTTCTCAGCAACAAACAGTAACGGTAACTTGTTCAGGACTTTACCTTCCTTAAAGGAGCAGGTTCGGTCGTTTCTCAGTGTTGAAGTAGATTTTGTTGCACTTGTCTATTGTGTGTCTCTGTGTGAGTGATTCTACTGTAGGTTCCAGGTTCTGTCTGCAGAATAGAATCAGACTGCAAGGCCACAGGTAGTGTGATGTCATAGACGTCCTGTGACATCACCACAATGGACAGAATGTTCTAATCCTTGAATCTCCTGATTGGTGGATTACCTGTAGAGCTCACTCTGATTGGTGGATACCTTTAAGCAGTGTTTGCAGGTTCTACCTTTTTCTTTCCATTTTAAATTTTCATTAACACACATCTGATTTCATCTGGATTCTACACAGGCCTCTGGTCCTCATTCAGACCCTGATCCTCATTCTGATGAGACTCTGATCCTCTGAATAAAGTGTTGATACCTTTAGTTTCACCCAGTCTGTGTGTGACCCCTGACCCTGTCCTGTGGGACAGTGGTCTCTGATCTGATGGTAACAGGTGTGACCTGTATGAAGCCAACAACAGCTTAGACAATGATTCAGGAGACACAGTCTGTCAGTGCAGTGACAGGAGCCAGGACCACCAGTGATCACTCACTAAGATCAACTGAAGTTCATGGACCAGTGTGTCGAGTGGTAAACACATTTGGGCCAATATTACAGGGACAGACTGGTATCAAAATGTGCACCTGGATAAAAGACACGCAAACCACCCACAGACTGTTAAACTTGGCCCCCACCTCTCCTCCACCTCCACACTCAGCACCAGGGCACCACCAGGCTGTGTGCTAACCCACCCCACCAACACCATCATTACATTTGCTGATGATATCACAGTGGTTGGACTCGTCTCAGGGGCAGATGAATCAGATTATATGGATGAGAGTCAGAGGCTGACAGCGTGGTGTACAGTGAACCACCTGTCACTGAACACCGCAAAGAGCAGGGAAGTCATCCTGGACCTCAGGAGGAAGTTCAGTGCAGACCCAGCCCCACTCCACATAAACAGGGACTGTGTAGAAAGGGTTCATACCTTCAGGTCCCTGTGAACCCTGATCTCTGACGGCCTCATCTGATCTGCCCCAAAGGTTTGGTTACTTTAGTCTGGACTGAAGTGATGCCATCCTTAAAGCCATGCTGTAAATACAGCTGAAACATGTATTTGTACTCATCAGAGTTTCATTTATATTTGATGTCCAGACACAGTGAAATATAATTTTGTTGTGCTCCTCTTCAGGGATTTGTTGTCTCTCACTGAAAAAAGAAAATGAGATGATGGCTCTGCCAAACTTGTGATTCAAACCGGAAGTTCAGCTTTCTTGTCAGCGGCTGCTGATCCCGAAGACTGTCCTCTCTGCTGAGATGGTGGACGTCACTTATTCACTTCAATGTGGATTTTGTTGGAGCAGGTTTAACCTGCTGTTTGCCCCTGGGCCACCAGGCAGGGCCAACTGTTAGATCCAGTCTGACCCACTAGGTGGCCCAGGGGCTGTCGCCTGCATGTGGTGGTTTTAAGTGTGAGTTACTTTTTGTTGTGAAACTAATTTGCTCATTATGATACTTTCATGTTGCTGATTAGCAGGGAGTGAAATGTAAATACTCACAGTATCTTCTCGTATAATAGACAAATGTTTCTCTGGTTTTGGTATCAAAGCATTCAGTCCAAATCAGTTCCTCCCCTTAATTACCACAGCACCCAACAGAGGTCAGTGGTGTGTAATAAAAATCTTGAGGGAAACTTTCCATTCCCTTTCTGTAAATTCCTTCCAGCTCTCATATCACGAAAAGGGTCTTCCTCTATTTTGAGGTTTACACTCAAATCATTTTGAACTGAACTGTCTGACCATCCCCAAACCCCCCATCAATGAAGCAGTCTCCTCCCAACTGAAGACAGGAGTGAGCAGCACAGTGTTGAATGATAAAGCAGTTTGCATAATTACAAGGTGACTGGAAATTTCTTTTTATTATAACAAAAAGAAAAATGATTAAATCCTTTTCAATGAGAACAATTCAAACACTGATTATTTTGCCACATACTGATCATTATCTGACACAGAACCACCCTGTACCCACCCTGAATCAGCTGTAACATATAACAATACAACATATAAAACATGTTGCAATGGCTGTCAAACAGTGTACATCAATAAACACTTGACAGTGTCCTTACAGCTGGGTACAACTGCAGCAGAGTTTGTTATAACTCATCTGTTGAATGTTTGGACAATCAGGGCCGTGCACAGACATTTTCAGGGCCAGGTGCCCAAGTGAAAAAAGGGCATCCCTCTCATAATGATTTATAGAAAAACAAAGTTACACATATATTCATCAACCCCCAGGGTTGGGGGTGTGAAGAGAACAGTCTCTGATGGATTAGGGTTAGGGTTAGGGTTAGGGTTAACCCTAACCAGTCCTCGTCCTGTGTTCACCCCCCCCCCCCCCCCGTCACATGAGGTGGTCTGTGTTGGGTCTGTTATCAGCTCCTCACTTTCCCTCAAGTTGAACCTCCACATCACAGTCAAATGATTTCTATATCTAAACTCTCCAGACTCTGATTTGTTGATGTTGTGCTTTCCTGGCGGGTTGTTACCCTCTTCATGTGAATGTGACACAGGTTTGTACAAGACATGTTAAAGATGATGTTTGCTCACTGTCTTCCGGTTTCCATAGAAACAGTTTTCTGACTGATAAACTCAGTAGATGCAGAAAGTATTCAGACCCCTTCACTGTTTACTTTCTTCATCATGTCGTACATTTCATTTTAAATGGATAAAATCTGCTCTCACTAACCCATGATAACAAAGTGAAAACATGTTTTAGATCCGTCACTAAAATTCATTGTAAACTCTTGAAACAGTGTTCAGACTCTGTGTCAGCGTGGTCAGGACGAGAGAGACGAGCAGCGTTTGACCAGTTCAAACTAGAAACACACATCAAAGAGAAC